>NC_079414.1:7649101-7686000 GCF_026213295.1 Gadus chalcogrammus | reverse complement strand
TTGGCTATTTATTACGGCACATTGCACTTCATGCTGAATGTGAATTTATAGTTGAGGAGTGCCACATATTATTCTATTCTATAATTCTAGATAATATATATAGATCTCAAGCAATGTTTTCAAATTAATTCAATCATTTAGAGAATAGACCTACCGTACTACCGACCCATCTTACTGAGTCAGTTCAAGTAGGCCTAGGATATGAAGAAAAATATAGCTGAGTGAAACTACCTTGTCAGATATGATCAGTCAGATACCAGATTCTATTGCGTCAGGCTATTGGGCAACGCAATGATAGCGTAATGTAGAGGCTGTTTGAATTATGTTGCCCCTTTGAAAACACCTTAATTTGAACGAACAGCAAAGATTTTTTTTTTCTTCAGAAATTGACATAAATTGGATATGATTGTCGCTAATTAAGTAATAACACACCTCAGTCTCGTTTCAAAGATATGCATAGTTGCTCGTAAACATAGCCTACGTCTCGGGAGATTTAATTGGCTTTTTTCTCTGCCCTCAATCAAAAGGCTACGTGGGTGGGCGGGTGTAAAAGCGCTTTGTTTACCTTTCCTGCAGCCACAAAATAATCTCTTCACTTTAAACAATAAAAATATCGATCTTTATTTCTTTCAGGTAACATATTATAGACAAGAACAAGTAAACAAGATGCCATTTAATTGTTTCATTATCCGTTGATTTACCTGATATATCCATATTCTTTCTCAGGAGGAACATAAGGAAATGACAGCCTTCTACACATCAATGCTACATGAACTCTATAATTGTTCTATGGGCAGCACAGATGCTCACCGTCATAAAGAAAGCTATGTTCCACCTCCATTGTTCTACAACATTGCTCTTCATAACTGATGCACTGGTACACTAATCCGACCTGTGACCCCAAGTCTAGCCTATTGGATGACTTATTATATAATGCAGGCGGCAACAAATACATTTTCCCGTTGTAATCTACTGTAGCTGCTGGCAGTGGTACGATCAACACTGAAGTGGATGGAAGAATCAAATCGCGCATAAATACCTATATCCATAACATCTGTTAATTCTTAGGGAACAAAAAAAAAGGCATTTATTTGGTTTACAGTTTGAGGAGAGGCAAATGAGGGAATGGACAGACGTGTTCGGCAGTGGGAGAGAACGTTCCAGATTAAAAAAATAAAAACAGACCTCATGCTAACCAATAATATTACAACAATAACAATAAAATTACAACAGTAAATAAGCCATGTAAAATGCATGTTAGGACTGTATAACAGACAGGCTTCATATAGGCCTGTAAAGAGAGGAAGACAGGTTTGGTTTGGCAGAAAAGGTCAATAAGACGATACAAAGACAAGGATGCGCTGGCCCCCTGAATGCTGCTCCACACTGTTTAGAATTTGTCCTATACATATATTATTACAGTGCAGATGTGTCCACAGTATTCTCTTCATCCATAATACTTAAAATCCTAGTCTATGTACTTTCGTATCCCTATTCAACCCTCACGTATCTACACATTACTATACACCACAACACATAGGAAAACCAGATCGATATTAACATCTAGTCCTAGTATAGATGCTAAGCTATTAGCAGAAACTAATAAGCTGTAACTTTCTTTGGAGCAAAGTTGTCGCTCGAGGAGACGAGCTGTCTGCGGACATCTAACTGGAGAAGCCCTGGGTGCTGAAATCGAACACTGGGAACCGCCATTTTAGATATGGTGAAACTGGCATTGTTTCAACCTCAAGGCTCTGACCTGGAGATAACTTGCAATTGGAGATACCCGTCCAAATGGGCCTTAAAGTGTGTGTGTGTCTGTGTGCGTGTCTGTCTGTGTGTCTGTCTGTCTGTCTGTGTGAGAGAGAGTATAGGTTTATACGAGAGCCTATACATCCTTTGCATATTCAGTTGGATGGCTACAAGGTTTGGTTACGTTTGGTTTCTTTCCTGACGGTGCAGGTAGTCTCCATGGCGACTTGACGTCATCTCCATGGCGACGGCAGAGGGAGATCCACCGCCTACATCTCGTGAGTCAGGACCTCGCACTGCGCGGCCATGCCGTTGGGCGGGCCGCCGTTGACCTTGGTCTGTCCATTGGTGTGGGCGGGGACTAGGGTGGGGGCCTGGCCGGGTGCGAAGCCAGGCCCAGCGTTGGACTCGTTGAGCCTGCGGACGCGGTACATCTCGTAGTGGATGCTGCCTGTGATGTCCTTGATGTTCTGCATGTGGGTCCTGACGGGAGAGAGGAGAAGCACAGGTCAGGATGAGTTCAGATTGATTTTCAATGACTTCATAGGAATGCAATTTTAAAGTAGCTGACCAGACATTTTGTTGGCCGTATCAAGAAGAGAACCAGCGCTACCAATAGCTTGTGGTGCATGAGACAAGCTTAATTGACCAGACATCGGTGTGCGTGTGCGTGTGTGTGTGTGTGACCAAGAGTGACAGACAAAGACGGAACCCTGTCACCCTTTACTGGTGGCATCAGAGGGAGAATGAATGGTTATGAACAGTACAATAATAAGGAGCTAAAACTCACCTGATCAGGAGGTCGCGCAGGTAGGCAAACTCACAGTGTGCGATATTCTCCACTAGAATAAGACAGAAGGCGAGATTAATCATGGGGATTCAAATCTTTTCGTTCCATTCGGAGAGATACTCTCAAAAACACAGAGGTATGATGCTTTGTTGCTTTGTTGTGATTTGAAGAATTTAGCTTGTAATGTAACGGTTATAGATTTGTCCATTCATGTGAATGAATGTTTCTTTACTTCTTCTAACCAAAGTGTGAGGACTTTTATAACAAACTACATTCTTACAATGAGACATATCAGTGACTATCATTGGCTATGCAGACATTATAGAAAATACAACTGAATATAAATAAAACTGTAGACTGTTGAAATTAACATGTGGTTGCCATTGGTTGCCACAGGGTGGCAGTGCTGTATATAGGGCAACAGAGCGTTGCTTAACAAGACTCCTAAGCAATGTTAGAGCACCGTGTGCTACTTCCTAGTCCACAGTAATTGAGTACATTTAAACTCCTCGAAAGATTTGGGAAGTTAAGCGAGACGTTTCTAACAAATTGCCTATGAGAATGTGAGTGCCTCCACTAAGGCCAACATGCGCATGAATTATAGATTATGTCAAATTCATAAATTAAAGGGAGTATGGGGGGTTTTCAATTTTGTGTAAAGCTTTGAACTGCAAGGAGCAGGAAATTACATTTCTTTTGAGCTTTGGGGAGAGGAGGAGTTGATTGAAGCACTGTGTGTGTGTGCGTGTGCGTGTGTGTCTGTGTGTGTGTGTCTGTGTTTAGTGGCAGTGAGGGGGTGTGTTTCAAGTTGAAGAACTACACCGTTATCGTCCCAATTTCACTTAAAGGGAAACGCAGCAGTTCTGTAATGAGCTCATTTAAAAGTATGTCTTCAAGGTCTTCTCGTCTCTCTACTTCTCTTTCCGTATTGCTCTCCTCTGTGATTGCAATCCGTTACTCAACTAGCTTCCTGTTGCGCGCGCACACACACACACACACACACACACACACACACACACACACACACACACACACACACACACACACACACACACACACACACACACACACACACACACACACACACACACACACACACACACACACACACACACACCTAAAAATGATGAGCAGGCAAATATAGACTTACAGCTATACAACCTTTAATGTTTGAAAACTCAGATTAGGTAAATTTCCCCCTCTAGTTCACTTCTTAGGAGTGGAGAAGGGGTCAACATTTGTTGTACGCACAGCAGGTTCATCTTAATACACACACAATCATGAGATTGTGTTGTGAAAATAAGTTATCACGAGACACTAACCCATTCCACTGTTCCCCTTTCTCACAGTCTCTCTTTCACTCTCTCTCTGATCTTCAAATGCTTTCTCTTCCTCATCCAGATGTCCACACTAGCCCAAACTCTCTGACTCACCCGCACACACAGAACAAGGACTCTCCTCCCTTGGAGGTCCACACTAGTGTGATCTCGTGGCGACCCGTGTCAACAGAGACACCCGTCACTGTGTGTGTGTGTGTGTGTGTGTGTGGTGGTGTGGGAGTTTAAGTGATGCTCATGTGTTCCTGCTTACCCTTTGTGCTCTCCATAAAGACACAAAGAGGGGGGGTGAGCTCATTACATTTATCTTAGTTCTGAGACGAACACACACACACACGCGTCTGGACACTGAAGCAGCTGGCAGCTTTCAAACCCGCGGCGCTGTGTCAGGCACTGTGAGAACGTGTTTAACATGAGCGCCCTGTGAGCGCCCTGTGAGCGCGAGACGAACTGCCCGCCGACCTGCTTCCAGCATCATTACTCCTGCACACGTATGCCTGTGTGTGCGTGTGTGTTACCTTCTATGGTGCCCCATTTGGTTTTCCTTCCCAGAATTTTCTTCCCGTTGACTTGGTACTCCTGGTCACTCCCCACCACAGCAAAAGGGATCATCTCCTGTTGGGTACACACAAACACATTAAAACAGTGCTTCCTATACTTTGACTTTAGGAGTACGTCTAAATCGTCATAAAGGACTTTGTGGCCCACCTCAATGCAAATGGTCAAAAATAGATAAATACACATGCAATGGCTGAGCCAAGAGCACCCCCCCCCTTATACACAATTACAGCTATAAGAAGGCCAGGACTGGTGGGAAACAATGGAATAAAAGAGTCAGCAACACACATTAACACAAATATCAATAGAAACATTAGAATGGAAAACATATGATGGAATGCATAAAGCAACTTAACATGTATAATATACATTTTCAATTATCTTTATTCATTTAGCTATTTTTTCTAAATGTTGGTTTTTCCACGAATAAAATTCCATGTGCCACCTGCAGAACAACCGCTTGAAGCACACGGCAGCAGTGCCTGCAGAAACAGAACAAGTATCTAGAAAGGAGAATCAACATGGAGCGCCCTCGTCCTCCATGCTGAGGCTTAAACACGCCTAGTGAACCTACTCGGATTTTGTCGTTGATGAGTCGGTCCTCCGCATCCTCGTCAAACTCCTTCTGGGGATACACGTCGATGCCATTGGCTCGCAGCTCCTCCCGAATCTGCACCAGGGAGACGGCACATTGTAACAGAAATACAACCATACACCCCACTGAACTACACCCAGCAATGGAGGGAAATGTAAAACACTGACAGTGAATCAGAGTAAAAAAAAAATTCCTCCATTGGGCCATTAGATATTAACAATTAGATATTCAATATACTTTATATAATTTTTTGGGTATTCGTTTGCCTCTTTGGAAAGAAATTGAATAATAAATTGAGAGAGAGAGGCAACGGCATTTAGTAACCGGAACACCAACCAGTAACAGGAATCGAACCAGGGTCCCCAGAATCATTTCTGCCTACTTGGGTGACGGACTTAGAACGTGAGCCACCAAGCCGCTGCCACAGTTAGGGACATTTAACAGGGCTATAACACCAGGCCCCGGTTCATCTCAACAAACAGACCGGTGGTCCCACAATCAGTAGGGGAAGGAGGCGGTATACAGAGCTCTTAGCAATCAGCCGTCACCGGCCCAACTCTCACTGCATCCATCACAGCCTCACCATCTGAGGAGCAGCTCCCACAATCACTCAACACATGCCCGACGCCACTTAAATGTGAATAACTTATGTATGCCGTGATTGTCGCGATGCACACGCATGTACGCACCGCACCCGCTCTTCCGCCCACCAACAAACACCAACATAATCACAAACTGGCATTTGGGTTTCTGGACATGAACCCTGTATTTTTGTGTTTGATGAAAGGCTAGGTAATGAAGTGGAAGGCTTCTACAGAGAGGGTAAACAATCAATCAGGCCGTCGGGGGCCGTGCTGTTCACATCCTGCCGGTCCCGGGGCCCCTCGGACACAGAGGGGCACGGCGGAGGTTAACCGACATTACAGACATACTTGGTTAGGGCTTCAAGGCGGGCTGGCCTCACTCTCTTCCATCTTAATGTCTTCATGACACTGGGTTAAGGAGGGAGGGAGTGGAAGACCAGGGCGAGACACCCTCTCTCTGGAAGCGACGGCCTTCAAATGAACGACTTACTTGGACCTCACAATTACCCACTGTGGAAAGTTTCCACTTGAGTCTCCGTTTCAAAACTCCCTGTTTTTTATGATTTACCCTGCTCACAGCTATAGCGGGGAGAGTTCACCCTGGGAAAACCACTTCAAGTGTTGTGGAGGAACGTGGAACAAAGGCCAACAAGATAGACTCAGTTAATGGAATAGAGAGTCTCTCTCTCTCTCTCTCTCTCTCTCTCTCTCTCTCTCTCTCTCTCTCTCTCTCTCTCTCTCTCTCTCTCTCTCTCTCTCTCTCTCTCTCTCTCTCTCTCTCTCTCTCTCTCTCTCTCTCTCTCTCTCTCTCTCTCTCTCTCTCTCTCTAGCATTCAATCTCATTCGTTTTTCAGTGTCGAGTAAGCATAACATTAAATATAGTTAACCCTTGAGTGTAACTCCTCCAGAAAGGAACAAGGGTTCCTCTCTGTATAGTAGAGAGAATAACCCCTCCATTTTAATCCAGATGGGCTTTGTTTGTGTCTTCTGGCCCGTCTTCATACGATACTTCCATGTTAACATGCTCACTTAATGGCTGGCTAATGGTGCGACTGCAGGACTGCCTTGGCTGAGTGAGTGAGCGGATTCAGGATTATTTTACATGTCACTTGTTCTCTGTCCATTTATTTGAACATCTACATTACAGACTTGAAGCACGAACCACAGGATTCAGTTACATAAACATTAAAGCCTGTTAAAACGATGAACAGTGGTATGGAGTCCCTTTAAGCAAATAAATGGTTCGACTTTTTTGGGGCGCAACTGACCGTCTGTTTGAAGTCGTCCCTCTCCTCCAGGGTGAGGGTGTCGGCCTTGGCGATGACGGGGACGATGTTGACCACCTTGCTCAGACGTCTCATGAATTCCACGTCCAGGGGTCTTAAACTGTTGGAGTAGCAGCGAGACAGACCACCGGGATAAGAGCAATGCGGCCCATTTAGCGCTGCTCTGTTCTTTTGCATGTCACAACACTGATATGCCACAGGGAGGCACTGTTGCGCTTTTTTGTTGCTTACCAAACCCCCAATGTGTCATATGCTTTTAATAACAATATCATCTCTCTTTATTATCTGCACCGTTTCTTTTTACTTTTCCCCTCTGGCTGTCCTCTTGTGAACTTAGCTAAAAGAAGAGAAATGGCAGAAACGACGCAGAAACGACACACACACACACACACACACACACACACACACGAGGCCTGGCTGGGGCTCCCTCCAGCCCAGAGGGACCAGTATGTACAGTACACATGCTCCAGCAGCCACGCATGGGCCTTTGGTTCCCAACCTTGGGGTCAGGACCCTGCTCGGGGTCCCCTGATATGCATAGGGTGTCGAAGAAGATGGCTGTCATAAGCTATAGATATGTCATCATTCGTTCTAGCAAGCAGTTAGAGACCCTAAAAATGGGCTCAAACTGCTTGCTAGAGAATGGGTTGGGAGCCACTGCATTACCGTCATCCATGTGTCGCCACGTTGAGGTCAACCACTGACCATCACTTTGAAATAAACAAACCCCAGTGGGATGATTCTACCTCACCTCCACTGCGTCTCCTATAGGATCCATAGATGCAGGATAACTGTATTCATCGCATGCATAATTAAAGTGCATATGAATACATAAGCAGATGTGACTGTAACAATGAACGCACACAGTGCTCATCGTGGGACACACGCATGGATGGGATTACATGCGCGACACGACATGTACGTGCCCGTTTACTGCTGCGCAGGAACATGTGTTATGCATGGCATGTAGCCACACAAGCTACACACACACAAACACGGCCCTTCTGCAGTGTGTGAGTGTGCATGTGTGTGTGCGCGTGCTTGCACGCGTGTGTGGGGATAGATAAGGGGCCTGCTTTCGATGGAAGTGGCAGATGGGTACCTAGAAAATGAGTCAAACGTTCTCTAAAAAGCCAGACAGACCCCGGCGTGGTTGAGGGTGTCTTGTGCACAGCTGCTACATAACTGACACGCTCTGTTGAAGAGCAACGGCGCGTGTGTGAGTTCTGCCGTCTTTGTGTTGTGATGTTGTCAGGGGACTGTTTAGGGCCGGCTGCAGGGCCACTGAGACACAGGAGTATCAGGGTGTTTCTATATTGCGTTATTATGAAGGATAGTGGAATATTATTTTACTTGATTAGTGTAACGTCATCCAAGTTTGTGACATATTGAAGCACTAGTTTGTATTTTAGTACGCCTTATCTTAAATCTCAAAATGCTGATTTAAATTACATACCTAATCAAAAAGAAACGAGGGACCAAAGACCAAAAAGGACGATTGTTTGAGAGGCTTTTAACCCAAAAGTGCAACAACCTACGAACACTGTTCTCTCCCGTGGATGTGTGAATGTTTGATACTAGCACATTAACCCACTGGTCTCTGGTGTTTGGTAGCCACGTGGTGAGGGGGTTTTGAGCACCGCACAAAAGTGTGGATTTGGCACACTGTCGGTGGAAACTTCCACTCAGACCTCAGCTATGAAAACGTCTGAGTGGGAAGCAAGGACGTGGAAATTAAGCTGATGGTACAACGGTCTGGGTTGAATCCTATTTTATATCTTGCCAGAAGATGCTTTAAGTGAAAGGACTCTATAGCCGGCCACACACTATAAGTGTGTGTGTGTGTGTGTGTGTGTGTGTGTAAAGAAACGTTTGGTAAAGAAAGTTTGGTGTTGACAATCTGTTGTAGTTTTGGATTTCAGTAAACATCAAACGCATCAGAAACGTTGATGAAGCCACTGCTAAGTTATTTGGTCAGGTTACTGATGACTGAGTAATATCTTTCGATATGCGTTATGTGCTCGTGTTTTACATGTTACCTTGATGTCCAATGGACATGCACCCAAACTTAAACTCACTAAATATGATTTTATACATGAATAGTTTTATAATTTTGGAATTCCCACTCTGTTTATTAACCTTTGCCCACTCAATTAGCCTGATTAATATGTCATATAATAGATGATACCAACACATTGATGGTGTTAGAAGATCCTTCACCATTCTCACGGACAAAAGGAAAAGGAAAATGGAGGGGAAAGGCAGTTTCTGTAGACACAAAGACTGTTACCTCGCCTCTCAAGGGAGACGCTGACTTCCAAATAAAATTCAAAAGATTTGGAACTCAGTGTGTGTCAGGAATTCCCAGACGTGCAATCCATTTCAAAAGCGTTATTTGTAGATTGTAAATGACAGTACAATTTTCTTTCACTCCAACTGTCTGTCTGTCTGTCTGTCTGTCTGTCTGTCTGTCTGTCTGTCTGTCTGTCTGTCTGTCTGTCTGTCTGTCTGTCTGTCTGTCTGTCACCCACCAGTGTCCAGTTGGGGGGATGAAATATATGCAGCAGTGGACCCTGGAGTCTGGGATCCGCTTCTTCCTGTCGATGTTGATCTCCTCCTGCAGGTAGGCCTCATACTGGTCATTGATGAACTTCATGATGGGCTGCCAGCTGGGGGCACATGGTAAATCCAGTTCAGGGCTGAGGGCCATGCACAATCAGTTGTTTACATGCACGCGTTTACTGACTTATGGGAGCGATTTGCAGGCTTTTGGCAAGCATTTCATGCATAGGGCATTCGATTTGTGAATGGATGCACAGTATCCTTGTCATCAAATCCATGGCTTTTACCGCACTGACCCTTTTTATCATCAATGCATTCACAGTGTGTTATGAGAAGACAAAAATAAGATTCCAAAAGATACATTTTCACATTGGACGAAAATGCTATATTTTTACTATCTTTCAAAAAATATCCTACTGCGTTTGAACGGTGGCTGGATAAAAAAGGGTAACCTCCACTCACCAGTTTTCATTGTTGATCTGGTCACCAAAGCCCGGAGTGTCGATGACTGCCAGTTTCATCCTGACGCCCTTCTCTTCGATATCTAGGCAGAAGAAATCAAACACTCCTTACTTCCTCTGATCTGGTGGTCCTCGTATATGCTAAAGGCCCTTTACCACTGGAGAAAAAGCCCACTAGCATCCACTAACACCTACGTCCTTCTTGAGAACGATGCTATGACACAGGTTGAAGTTCTAGACCAGGGGTCAACAACCTTTTCAACATGCAGTGCCAGTTTGACATTTTCTCGTTAATGAGTGTGCCTTAAGCAACAATATATAAAAAATTAAGTTGAATTATGACAGCGACTAAAACATTTCCAGAAGACCTGGAATGGTACTATTTCCATATAGTCCACAATCATGCATCAACATTTTAAATGTTTTTTTGGTTGTTATATCTGCAACATGGGCTTACAAATTATAATAACATATGTCCCATCTTAAAACACAATTTTCAGAAACTCATTCAAAAAACAATTTGCACTGTGAGAAATGTAAAAAACGAGAATATATGAGAATGTTGGAACCATTCACATCAATATCTTTAAGACATGTACAGCTTTGCAAAACCATGTGAAGGCGCATACAGACCTCTTGCAACAATATTTTAAATATTTTCTTCTCTATTACTCACAACATAGGTTTAAAAACGATGAATTGATCCCATTTCAGAACACCGCTTTCTGTAACTAATGTAAACACATTTGCACTGGGAGGAATAAAGTGCAACAAAAAAAATCGGTATTAATGATTATGCTGCCGCATTGTGCTGTGCATTTTTTTAATAATAATAATTAAATTAAAATAAAAACTTTTTTCTTATTTTTTTTATTTTTTAAGTGTGGCAATGATTATGCTGCCCCTCGTGCCAGTGGTGGCACGCCTGCCTGGGGTTGCCGACCCCTGTTCTAGACGTTGGCACGTTAACAGACAGGAACAACATATAACGGCCATTTGGGATATTTCTGGGCTTTCGGTGTAGCCGCAAGACAGTCAATTAATATCCATGTCAAGACTTCCTCTTCCGTGTGCTGTCCTTTCTCTAAAGTCAGATTAGGAACTTGAGTCGCAACAGTGGAGATGGAGTTGATAGATGATTTCATTGATCAACCCTATTGTATCACAAGTAGAGAGTCTAACGTTTCTACACAGAAAACACAACAAAACCATATTTTAGAAGATGTTTCAGTTCAAGTCACATTTTGGCTAATCTCTATACACAGATATCAAAGCTTAATCGATAGGGTTAGGGTTAGCCAACGATAGCCAATGGGTGCCGAGATTTTTACTCTACACAGCGACTGACTACTTGCATGTAACAAACCTGTTTAGAAGTCATTGGGGAATGCTACAATGCAGACAAAACCAGAGATACCAAATGCCTGTCCTGTTGCCTACAGTTTCTGCCTCCATATGGGTTTATAGAGATGAGCAGTGGACCCACCATGGCTGATGGACTTGATCTCGATGGTCTGGGGGATCTTCTCTTCGGGGTTCGGTTGCGCCGACTTGCGGCTCACCTTGGATTTGAAGAGTGTGTTCATCAGCGTGGACTTTCCCAGGCCACTCTGCCCTGCAATTGCACCACATAAAAACACGCAATAGTAATTGTATCTTGTACATGCAACATTTTAACCCTGCACAAACACACACCCAACTTTAATTTGTGCAGACTATAATCTGCAACATCCCAAAACTCTCCACCCCGCCCCCCTATAGGAGAGGTGTTAAGAGAATGAGTTAGTGAGTGTGGACAACAGCAGGCCAACTGTAGAGCACAGCCTGCTGGGGAATCTAACAGACAAACACACACACTCAGCTGCTCTGACAGAAGGCATGTGGATTCCCACCAAAATGCCATCGGGGACTGCCCTTTCTCCAGCCTTCTCAACCCCCCCACACGCACACACACACACACACACACACACACACCATTTAGAAGGTCACTTGACCGGGAGTCTCCCTAAGGTGGCAGACACGGCGAGCTGGAATACCTTGTCTGGCTGACCTTCTGCAGCCAGCTCAGTGTGAGCCAGTGGATGTATTCATTACAATCTTCATCAGACTCCAAGTATTGCATTTTATTTATTTAGCTCGATAACTTTTTTTCATTCATTTCAGTTTTTATTCAAATAATTCTTAATATATTCTCTATTCTGCATTCGTGTAACCCACACTGTGAATGTGGAGATAGAATTTGTCCGACACCTAGCTTGGATTTCAAGTGACTGACGTTCCGCAAATAAACCACTACTTCCCATGGGAGGAGGTACCCGACAAACATGTACAGAAAATGCGTAACCATTTGTTCACCGATGTTAGATTTGACCTTCTGGATGTGGAGGTGTGGGTTGTGTGCGCCGATAAACATTCAAGTACAGGCAACGGTCTATCGGGGTCTGACTATGGGGAGGAATGCTTTATAATATAGATTTGCGAAATATTTATTTTAAACAGAAGTTGTTGTCGACAACTTCAAGAGAGTCAGTGTTGACGTGTTGAGTAGGAGAGGAGAGAAACTTAAGATCTTACATATGGGTGTTATAGGAGGGACTTGCAGGTTGGAATTGTATTGAAAATGTTGTACTCTGAATTAATTAAACTTCCATTACGACTCGGCTGTAACTCTGAAATTGAAAGCGTTGAAATAGGCGGTCAGGTTGTAGAAGATGGCTTTTATATAGAGCAGCCGGTTAATTAAAGCAGTGTGACATTTACAGATTTTACTCTATTGGCATCTTTGAATAAGTAAAAAGCTAATTGATTAACAGCAATTTGTCATGAAATGTCACTGGGCCACCTAATCTCTGGTTATTATATTACATTTAATTGGATCATATTACATTATATTTGTCCAACAAAGAACAGAGTTTCCTCTTCCGTGAGCTAGTATATCAATGTGACTGTGCTTGTTGTTGCAAGAAAACATATTTTCAGTGATGAGATTTACCATCTCGCCATATTATCCTCTAGAGATCAGAGCTACAAGAGGACACATGTCAGTACTGCTGGAAAGCTTTCCAACAACAACTCGAATTGGGGGAAATAGATAGGCATGTCTGGACAAAAGACCAGCAAACAATGGTGCATTATCACAAGTCCAAGGCACCTCATCGACTCTCTACCATCATTAAATATTGCTGCACATTCAATCCTCTCCACATTCTCCGCACTTATTTATCTTCACAACAAAACGTTGTCGTGCTGTGGCATCAATCCTGGGTGACATGCCAACATGTTATCTGAAACTATCTACAAAACAAAACAGTACCCCTGCAGGCAACTTCATATAACATGATGCTGTGCTACCTGTGCATCACACACACAATGTGTCTGCTCACATTGAAACCCAAGCATTACTTAGTTAATGTCCCAGACTGGTGCACAGGTAGAGAGAGGGTCACTTTCTCTTTGAGTTATGAAGACAGTAAATGCATATTGTTGGATGTATAATGTATTTTGGTACATAGGGTAGGTACCTCAGTAGGTAAATTATTGATAAGTGGATTCCTTTGTGGAGGGGATAGGGGTTTGTGTGTGTGTGTGTGTGTGTGTGTGTGTGTGTGTGTGTGTGTGTGTGTGTGTGTGTGTGTGTGTGTGTGTGTGTGTGTGTGTGTGTGTGTGTGTGTGCACATGCAGCCATCCATACACGTAAGAGTCTTGTGGGGGGCATGTAATTGGAGTGTGTATTAGTGTTACGTGTGCCTGTCTAGCGTGTGGCATACTTGAGCTTGTCAGAATTATAGGGATACCTATACCATCATCATCACCAACATCATTTAGCCTGCCTTTATCTTGTGGGGGCGTATGTGTGAGAGAAGCTTCATGCTGGTTAGTTGTTAGCAAAAACAACTCACGGAGGAACACACACACACACACACACACACACACACACACACACACACACACACACACACACACACACACACACACACACACACACACACACACACACACACACACACACACACACACACACACGTCTTCATATGATATACCTTGGAGCCGAGATGCGTGTCCATAATTCTAAATGTTAAATATAAATGTATGGAAGTTCATGCTAGGCCTTCATCACAGAGGTGTACTAGTCGAGGTTGAACACAGGTATCTCATCACACTAATCATGGGCTCTGGCACGTCGCCTACATACCCATAATTAACTTAATGAGCTACACCTGTTTCCAGCAGGCTATGAATACTTCTACGATAAAGGCCTCTTGGGCATGAGTTGAGATGATGTCGTTTGTGTTTGAGGTGATGACCATCCAACTCACCAACCACCATGATGTTGAGCTCAAAGCCCTGCTTCATGGCCTTCCTCCTCATCTGCTCCAAGATGGCGTCGATGCCAACGTAGCTGAAGTCGCCGGCGTGGCTCCGCTCCCCCTTGGGGGGAGGGTGGGGCTGGTGAAGCTTGGCGGAGTCCGTCATGTTGCTGTGGCTCGGATTGACCTCTGACCCTGAGGCAGAAGTAATGGTGGTGTTAAGTCTTTGTGTTTGATTTATTTACCTAAATAGGACAAGCAGCTTACAGGACTGGAAGGGGGCTCTCAGTTTATTTCAAAAGAAAAGAAAAGAAAATTCAAAAACACAAGCATGAGAAGAAAATGAACAAACACACGGAAACCAAGGTAACCATAAAAACCATCTAAAGAAAACAAACCACTAATATTATACAAGTATGACTTGATTACTTGATACCTCCGCATGCCTGCGGTCCTACTGTAGTTTCCTCACCCCTTTCAAATCTGATCAACCAGAGGCTGCAGGTGCGGAAAATCGAGTGGCTCCATTCAGTAGAAGCCCAGGGGAGGGAGCCAACACAACTCATAACAGCCACACATCACAACACTGCCTAAAGCCTTTCACAGATGCCCCCCAGGGTCTGAGTGTGCTTCAGTGGTGGCGCAAAAGTGGACTTGTGAGGGAGGCATCCAGAACTTTGAGTTTACCTTTCAGTACAATATTATACAATATAAGTAAAACAAAAGTTTTGCAAGGAATCTGGTGGACACGTGTGCTACATGTTTTCCCCCCCTGGGCTGAAGAGCCTAGTGAACATTTTGAAGCCATCATAAGGGAAGGCGGGGAGGGCCTTGGCTAACACATACTCCTTTATAATAACGTTACGAGCTTACTTGACAGGAGGACGGGGGGCAAGAGGGGAAACACTGTGTGCCAGGCCATCTCATCATGAGGTCACTGTATAATAATTCACTTACTACTCCAACGCCATTTCCCCTGCAGTCGGAGCATGTGGGCTTGATAGAAACTTGGTAAACGGCCCTAAAGAGGTAGCTCCAGGGCCTCGCCGGGCAGAGCGGGGACCCTTAAGACTCAATCCTGACAGAAGCGACCCTGCTTCGATCCTGGCCGTTGTCAATTGCTGCATGTCCTTCCCTCTCTCTCTCCCATACCTTCCTGTTTAACCTACTGTATCTTCATGAATAAGTAAACAAATGATTCTTAATAAAAATCTTAAAAAAACTCAATGTGCATTGGATGTATACGATTTTAAACCATGCCTTTTTGGCAGCAAGCCTTTCACGGGGGGGGGGGGCAAATTTGGCAACAAGACTATCATGGGGGGGGGGCATATTTGGCAACAAGTCCATCATGGGGGGGGGGGGCATATTTGACAAAAAATACTTTCATGGGGGGAGGGGTATATGGCAGGATGTGAGAAGATATGTAGGACGATTATCACAGATACAAAGCTAATGGGTTTATTTCCTGAAAGCAGATACAGACCTAGAACTGTCCTTTAATGAGAACCACTCCAGAAATAAGATAGTCTATCATCCACACTTTAACTGGAGAATCCTATTCACACACAGACAGACACACAACTACCAGCTACTCAAATTCATGGCCAGCTACATTTTTCTTTACCACAAAGTAACTATTACAAAGAAAATAAATGCCATATCTGCTTTCTGACCTCCTGTCTGCCACCACCCCTCAACAACACCATCCCTTCCCACTGCATTCCATGCGTGTCTGTTTGGTCAAACCCATCCGACAGATATGCCATCGCATTGCCCATTATTCAGCGTACAAAACAATGCCATCAAGACAGTGAGTCATTTTTTTGATCAAAAAAGAGGAACCCAGGATTTCAAAATAAATGTCTATTGTTACAAGCCATTGCCGTTTAAAAATCCTGCCATCTTACCTCTGTTGGAATGGGATGACCGAGTGAGGAAGGGGACTTCTTCTCAACGCAGGGTAACAGTGGTCTGCCTTGGGGAAGTGACACTAAGCCTAGTCCTAGATGTGTTACTTTGAGTTTAACAGATACCAACTGGTGTGTGGGTGGAGTCTGATCTTTTTGCACCCTTGTTTTGAGAGTATATTTTGCACAGCTATCGTTTATCATGAATGGAATAGAATAGAGTCACCGTCTCTAAATGCAGCTGCCTGGATATTGTTTTTATGGAAACCTTCCAAGCTGTTATTTGGCGTAACAGAAGAATATTGACTGCTCATTAAACAGCATAGCAGTGAGGTCATTCCGCTTGCTTCTCATGCAAAAAAGGGTTTATTTTCAACAGTTCTCTCTGAAATGACATGTCTCATCATGAGGTGAGTCTAGCGTGTTTCACATGAGATAAAAAACATGCAAGCAACCCCAAAATGCAGTGGAAATCGAGTAAAATACAGTTGTAAAATGAGTTTCAGGATCATTATTTAAGTGCACGCCACCTTTTACATAAAAGGTGCGGAAACACAGAAACCACAACCCTAGCACATGACCTAGACTAGACGACGTTAGGCATCACCACAATGCCTCTAATAGATAAACAGATCCTTGCGTTACTACTTTAGCTTAAATCACATTATCATAGAATGGGCATCCCTCTATGCTCCCTTTTGGGGTCCATTAAGTTTCATAATTTTCTTTCTAAATAAAAATAATACAAAATGCCAGCAAGCCAGTATCATGTGCTGAGGGAAGCCTGAACTTGTTGAATACATAAAACAAAGCATTGTTGACTTTTATTCAGGGGTTTTCACTCAGATTACGCAGACCTCTTTGATCAAGGCCACTAGTACATTCATGTATGTACAACGTAAAATGTAGAATAGACGAGTCAGGTAGACAAGTTGGAGAATAAAAAAATGAAAGACAGGAGAGAGAGAGAGTTTGGTGGCAGCTAAGAGATCTGTTTCCCAGAGTAGCAATTTCCCCCATTTTTACTATGACAGAAAATACAGACCTGACACAAGTTAAAGCCACACCTCTTTGGCTCTATGAGACTTGGTGCTTTGAAAGTGCTGCTAAAAACAGTACTACAGTTTATAGCACTTCCCCTTTGGAAGCGGTTAACTTCAGAGTCTAACAAGGATCCGTAGCCACTAGGTCCCAGATACCTGTAAAAAGCCATTAGACACACACGGACACACGCACACACACACACACACACACACACACACACACACACACACACACACACACACAGCTTCTATCTATAGCACACGGTCGATGTCGAGGACCGACCATGAGTCAGAGATGAGTGCTGCTGGCTCATGATGCTTGTGATTGGATACATTAGCAAAGATAGCTGCACCTGCACTATCATCATACTGCAAGCAATACAATATGTTCTCTTCTACACATCTCAGCAAGTTAATTCCCAGTTAAAGATTAGTTTAAATACCTCAGCAGCTTTAGTCTCTAAATGGAAGGGTTCCCCAGTCCGATAGAGCCAGACAAGACGTTTCCGGCTCAATATAGAGCGTCTTGTCCTGTTCTTAGCCCTCTTGAACTCTGGCTTCCATTTCCCACATCACTCTCTGCCTATTTATTGATTAAGTGCAATCCTGTAGGCACATGCGGCTTGGCTAATAACAACTGGATGTTGTAGAAGATGGATTAGCTAAACTCTCCTAAGAACGTCTGAGAACAAGGGAAAATGTCTACGTCTACCCATGCCCAACGGAGGAGACTATCAAGTTTTGTTTTTGGAAGCTACTCCCTTGACCAGAGAGGAAGCCCATTATCCATTTATGTTCATTATTCATCATTCAATTCTTGATGTTAAACATACAGTAGGGCAGATCCACCGCTGCAACGCTAAGCTCTTCTGGGAGAAGCCCAGAAGAGCGTGCTTCACTTTAATAATCCCATTTAACGAAGACAATCGAAGAAGCACACACATTTACATGACATGATGTCATTTTAGCATGATTTCCCTTTAACTCTCATCCAAGGCCAACTGCTCTCACTGATACCCTCAGTAACAAGGCAGAACGAAGGGGCTGTTGGTTTGGTCGGGTCAGGTGGACGATCAGAGAGGATGGGGGGTGTTTAGACAAATCGTGATATGTCACCTACCCCTGATCCCCGCCACTTCCCCTCCGTTCTGAGTTCACCTTCATAGTGTTGGGTGTGCCAACGCCACAATGTAGATGAAGAAGTGGGAGTAAAGTACAACATTGAGCCCTTGTACTTTATCCGTTTTACAAAGTAAAGATTTGGTCTAATAAATTAAGACGCTGGCCACCGGAGTCCAAACTGCCTCATGTCGTGTGAACCAAAGCCAGGCCAGGCCATATGGTGTTGTTGAATAACACACACACAGACACACAGACACACAATTGTTCTATACCACAAACACCAACTACAAACACTTCCCCACACGTTTAGTGTTTATAACCAGTTTTATTTGTCTGACCAATACACACACGGGACAACATTAGCAGCCGCTTTTCCAACCGCCGCTCAAGAGTCACTCTTTATGACTCACAAATGAAGCCAAGCATTTTTCTATGTCCCCGCACAAAAGCTTTTATGACCTTAGCCATAGCGCTACCTTTCCGGATGAGGAACCTCATTAGGAGGAACCTCATTAGAAGGAACGGGTAGTGGATGACTCTGAATAATATTCATAGCTCTTTCATTCCCTCTTGTTTGCAGGGCAAATTATAACGGTTCAAGAGGCAGATTGAAACACAGGCTGCGACCATCCTTCTCTCCGAGCAGCGGGGCAAAGAAGTCACTCTGTGAGAAAAGATTTTTAGGGAAGGAATATTAAATAAATGATCAGCGAATTCCAACATCCGTGTTCTGGACAGGGCAGCCAAGGCGTCCCTCAGCCGGCGAGCCAATGGATGGCGTGCATTGTCCCGTCTAATGAAAAACAAGTCCAAGGAGCAGCAGCGGAAAGTTGGCCAACAGGTGCCGTAACCAAACCGAGCGGGACTCCCAGATATTCAAGCCCTCGTTCCCACTCACTCGTTTCCAAACAGAATGGAGATCCAGTGCAAACACAACTCAAACTCAAGGAACACAACACTGATTTGTGCTTGTTTCTGTGTCTTTTTGTCCAAAGAGGAGGAATGTGAAAATGGACAACGTGGTGGACTAAGGGCACATGGGTTAGCTCAATTCCTCCATGATCAGAGTGGATCAAACACGCTGCATCTCTGCGCGTGACTGGATAGATCCTGCTAGGTCAACCCCCCCTCCTAAGTATGGCAGGTGCGTTCAAAGAAGGGATACTAACAGTTGACTGGAAGCGTCATGTTGGTCCTAATATGTCCTAATATGGACATGTTGGAAGGAGAACACGGTGTGTTCGTGCATTATGGATGGAAGGACAAGATGGACATGGTACAACACACGTAGGTCCTGGAGTCAAGGTACGTTGTGCCTTGATGTCCAGTATCACAAGAGAAGTTGGTTTTTGTTTGTGTCCATTTCTATATCAGAAACGCATTAGAAATTGTGTTCCACATTTTTTGCGAGAAAAATTATATATTTGTGTTTCAGATATAAAAAAACAAGCAGCCCTTTTGCTTGTGGTTTCAAGAGAATTGTCTAGTTTCCTGTTTCCTGTTTGTATCGGATCAGGGCTAGAAGACATGGCGGTTTACTTTCCTCCTAATTTGATGCAGTCTTAATCACTAACATACTTCATACATCATAGTAAAACTCAAAAACCGTTTAATTATATAGTAGTATAAGTTTTATATAGTATATATAGTAGTATATAGTATATAGTATCTGTAAAATGACGAAAGTATCAAACCAATCCCCTAATACGTCAGGCTAAAGGAATTACTTGGTTTGGATAAAGAGATACTGCCATGTTGATTAAAATAATCTCTACTGCAGAAAATAATGCGGCCTAATCTGCAATCCTTCAAATATTATTAATTCAACCTGGGTGTTCAGAGTATGAACTGCTGCTACCAAGAATAACTGGGTTTTGCAATCATCAAACTCCAAGACACAGAGGGGTTCCCAAGTCAACACCGTTCTGCTAAATCAATCATAGTCCTGCCCTGGATTTCCTCTTAGATGCTTGTTTGAAGCTACAAATCCAGCCAGAGCCAAGAAATACAGCAGAAGAAGAATCTGCCTTGTCTCTGTTTAATAGCTCATAGTCCAGTTCTGCTACAATACCAGGATGCCGAAACATCCCAGAGGGGGATAGTGGTAGGGGGTGGCGGCACACCAGAGAGGGAGAGAGAAGCAGCAATTATGCATTGCACACACAACCTGTAATTTGGCTCTGATGGCCCGCGCTTGGTGAATTGGGTGTTTGATGAGTGATGTGGTGCATAACAAGCTGCTCTGTTAGTCAGGATCCAAGGCTTTCTCTGTTGAGGCTATCTTTGTCACATTTCAGATACTGACGCACCTCTAAAAGAAAAGGCAGCAACAACATTCCAACAAAAAAGGATATTGATAACACTGTTGGGGCCTCCTTTTCGAAGCAAGGTTTACCTCTGTTTACGACTGCACAACTGTTTTGTTTTGAAAATGGATTACATTACGGAGGCCAAAAAGGCTTGTTTCTCCATCTTAAGAGCTATTGGAGAACGCAGGCTGCCAATCCAGCCACCCATCCTATATAGTTAAAGCTATGAGAACAGGCAACATCGCCTCCCCACAGCCTTGTCCGAGTCATGATACGATGGACAGCCCCTTACATATAGTCTGCTTTTGCAATTATATTGGCTCCCCAGCGCCGTTTGTGTTTGTGTTTACATATATACATGCATGTGTGTGAATGCATCCTTCCCTCAATGTTTCCATTTCACACACATACGCACACGGCGGAACATCAAAAGGAAGCATAAAGAATGCTACTAGCATTCTCCATCTTTCAGTCCCGTCACTCATCTGGTCCCCCTGAGAATGCGACCCGCGGCCTAACAGCTTGGAAAGCAGATGGTGCTCTGGCCTGGGCTGAAACACAGCCTTCCACATGGAAACTGCTGGAAGCCCTGATAACGACCCGTTCCAATACACAACTCAGAGAGAGAGGGACAGGGGGAGAGAGAGGGCCAGAGCCAGAGCCGAAGCGAAGGAGAAGGAATCTGCAGGTGAGGTAGGTACACATAAATAAATATAAATAATGAAGTTACCTAGGTTTATTGGACAGGCTTGAGGAGAAAGAAAATTGCAAGAGTGAAAGACAATCGAGAAAAGTTTGGTAGGCCATGATGCCGAGTTAGTTTGGGGCTGAGGGAATGTCAATACTGCACTGGAACAAAGGGAGAGGAGGGAGAGGAGGGAGGGAGGAGACCAGACCAGAGCAGCTAACGAGTATGGAGCCATGGTTGGTCTTGGTGGCGAGTTCCATGGCAGCCAGTCATACTGCTGGCCAACCAATGAAAACACTATAACTCAAGGCCCCCAAGGCATTCTGGGAAACAACATGGGGGGAAAACTAGAAGGTCAGGCCACAGCTGCAGCATATAATGAACTGCAAGAAGACAATGAATGTAAATCACACAACCACTAAGTAAGAAGTAATGTAATGACAGTCTTAAATGTTTCAACACCCAATCGAACACGGGGCATGTTAATATGCAGAACTAAAAAGCTGAAAGCCCACAAGATTAAAAACAATTTCTGCGCAGATGTGGAACACAGCAATTTAGCAGCTGCACACATAATACACTGAATCTCCAAGTCCTACTGTCTCTTTATTACTTAACCCATTTTTAGTTTGGTAATAGATAACTACAATGGGGCCTACTAACAGTCTTCCTAAACACAAAAGACCTGTAAACTTGAAGTCAAATTAGTATCTTTGTCAGACCTCAATTCGTAGCTTAAGGATAGGGGGAAATAGTTTGCAGATGTTTGGTTATTATTTAACGAAAGTGTCTAAAAGTGGTTGGTATAATGTCAAGATCTTGTTAATAAGCTAAATGTGTTAGCTGACAATACATTGTAAACCTGAGCTAATTTGGTATTGATATTATTAGTACTATTTGCAACAAAGGCTGGAAGCTGTATAAATCCAGGAACTGTGATCTCTTAGATAGGAGCAACACATTTTAAGTACTTCCCTATATGTTTAAGATGGTTTGGTTCTCTTTTCTATATTGTGTTTGCATCAAGCCAACCACCGTCATATCTCTAACCAAGATCCTGGGCTTCTGTTCATTGGTCAGAAAAATAAAGGAAAGTGAGAGACTGGATGGTTCTCTCTCCTCCATCCGTTAACCTCTAAGAGAGGCTGCTTTTCAGGCCTAAAGCACTGTGGATCAGTTGAGGCCCCGTGGTCCATCCATCCTGATGCGACTACAATGGTTGCATTCACAATGGCCCCGTGGGCTGTGGACGTTTCCTGTGCTGCTCAGGCCCCTGGCCAGAAGGGCAAGGCCTCGAAATCACAGGTTCCGATCCCCGGAAAAACTGGAGGAGTATATACATGTTGAGTAATAGTACTCACAGTGGTTTTCCTCTGTCGTGTGGCTCTGAGACACAGCCCTCCATACACAGGAATGAAAAGGAGTACAGTGTCCATCATTCATTCATGCCCATAGTACAATGTTGGTTTTGTACATTAACTCTACCCTAGTGATAGGTACAGCTATCCATAGACACAGGTACACAACTACTTCTGCCAATCAGTAGGCTGAATGAGAGTCCCAGTATGTATGGCTGTGTATACCTGCCCAGGAGACAGAGGAGAAACCGGGTGGTGCTGGTGTAGGCATGGGGAGTGGTTCTAATGACGTAGCCTGCCAACGTTGTGCCCAGATTGCTGACCACAAATTGATACAACAGGATCAGAATACGAGTCTGGCCGCCTTGGGACATGGTCAAACTCATTAGTTCCCAAACTTTGACTTTATGTGCACCATTAAATAGGCATCCATATCTTTTCCAGACCACCTTAGAGGAAAATGTTGAAAAATGTGTTGATAAATAAATATACAGAACCATGGCCATGGGCAGTAAATAGTGGAAAGACAAAGTCAGCAACGCTGCCTATGCTCCCAGTGTGTTTATTTAGCAAACACTAATTAATCAAAACATCACAGGAAAATTCTACCATCTTCCAGTCAGGGACTAAGGATGGAAATTAGCCTACGGCTATATTTACAACTTTTTCTTTTTCAATTCATAAATATATTGGTGCCTTTGTAAAAAAAACAACAAACTTCAAAACATTACAATGGAAAAGATACGATGGAATTCTCAGAGAGACACTATTTTTGAAATAACAATGATCAATACATCCTTTTTTTGGGTTATTATCGGCAGTACCTTCGTTTACCAGAGATTGAAAAACACAAGTCTATATTATGCAGTCTCTGTCACAGTAGAGTCTGCATTTTGAGTTACAGATGTGCATGAACACCAGTGACCGTGAGACATGACATTGCCATCCTTCTGCAGACAGCTTTCGAGGTTCCGTTTATTACGAGGATATCCGAGATGCAAGACCAATGCAAATGGGTTCTAATAACAACCAACAGTGCATTCCTCGTGAGGTGCTTTGAAGGATTGCCTCCCCAAGAAATTCCATCAAATTCCAGGGACCAAACTCGCCACCATTAATTACCCATGGCGCCTTGCAGCGGCAGGACAGCAGGAGCGCCGAAACACGGCCCTGGAGGCAGGCGGCGGCCCCGCAGCCAGCCTGACTTCCCTATAGTTCAACAATCCGTCACCTCTGACAGGAAGTGACACATCTGCCTTCCCTCTGCTCCATCATACTCCCCCGAGTATCATGCAGAGAGAAACATAAACAACATCCTTCACAGTTTACTCTCTCTCTCTGTGTGTGTGTGTGTGTGTGTGTGTGTGTGTGTGTGTGTGTGTGTGTGTGTGTGTGTGTGTGTGTGTGTGTGTGTGTGTGTGTGTGTGTGTGTGTGTTACAAGGGGAGAAATTGTGAATCAGGGAATCCATACACACAGACAGAATGAGACAATAGCATTTGCCATCAACTTCAAACATCAACAAAAGTTACCATTGACGACAAGCACGCACATCATAGTGAATATTCAGTGAGGCCCCTCTCCAAAGAACCCAGAAAGAAGCTGCTGATCCGCGATGTTTTGGATGCACTTCCGGCAACAGCACTATATGGCCACTTATGCTTAAACACACACCCAGCTTGTTGAAGCCTCTTCCAGAAGGGGTTGGGATGGGCCACCAATACACACGCAGTTGTAGAACACTGTAAACGGTTGGTAACACAAAACTAGGTTTCTCTGAGCATCTCTCGCTGTGGATCTGTTATTGGACAGTTATTGGAGATGCTATGTCAAATGTGCAAAGACAGTATGCCAATATGTAGGTCTACCTATTGCAACACTAAAGATAATATTTTGGGTTATACTGAAGCCTCGCTAGGTGACTACTATGCTAGACTATGCTACTTAGACATGTTAATTGGGCATGATGCCTTTAAGATCTACAATAGTTCCAGTACTCCATGTCAGAATGGCCCTGTAACGATCCCCAGGCAGAGTTTAGTTTCAGTCACTGAAGTGTTAATTACCAGGTAGCTAATCTGATTAAATGACAATGGTTTGGTGGGTTAGCATACCCCCTGTTGTGATCTCAGAGAATCCAGAATGATCTGCTTCCCCCAACACGTGGCAGCATTAACAACGTTAAACACAACCATTACCAACCTGTGGTAAAACCATCAGTCCCAGTATGCACACACACTGCTCACAGACTAACTGTGAGAAATGAACATTAAACAGGCCATGAAAATGTTTCTCATTGAACAGTAGACATCCGAATGCAAATCAAATGAATTTGTTCTTGAGAGCCGATCCCTTGAGACTTAGAAAGGGAAGATGTGTGCATCCGCTACAAGCCTCAAGACCAACACATGGGCTGGATCTCGGAGGTCAGCTGCTTCATTGAGACGTTAGTCATCAAATAGAGCAGAAGACACGGAGACCAGCATATGATTTTTTTGTAGGCCTACTTTGATCAGAAAGAAGTTTTTTCATGAAAACAACCACCATGATTTGTGTGTTTGACCTCTTGCAGCAGAATAATCAATGTTTAAATACAACCAAATGTATTCTGGCTCATATGAAACCATGTGATAACTGAACTCAAACTGGCTGATGCCCAAATGTTTTCCAAGAGGGTACACAAATGTACACTAAACTCTCAAAGAACTTGATCCTACGTGATCTTTCTCTACCCAAATCCAATTCAATAAACTCATGTCAAAGTTGAGTCAATGGCGGCGGAGAGGGACAAGCTTGGAGACTGAAGTGCATGGCCTGTGTATCTCTTAATTCGCGCTGAACCTGGCTAGCTCGGTGGAGATACAATGGAAGGGATTACCAACATTTCATTATGTAAACCACCAAAGAAATAAGCTTGGCTAGTGTGCTGAAATGTCTAATAGTCTGATGTGAATAGGAAACCCCCTCTCATAGCTCACGTGGCGATAGGTAAGGCTAAATGCAGAGCAGCTAAGTAAAATTTGGCCAGAGCCTCATGAAACAACCAGAAGGGTTAAGTCATTAGCTGCATTCTGATTGGTCAACGCTGGCCTCCATAATATGGGATGGATTGTTCATGCACATTGTGGATCGGGGGGGGGGGGATAAGAACAGAAGAGAAGAGTTGGTTGGAGAGAGAGAGAGGAAGTGTGTGTAGTTTTCAGTGTGTGTGTGTGTGTGTGTGCGTGTGCGTGCCTGCGTGCGTGCGTGTGTGGGGAGGGGGTGGGACCCCCCACCCCCCCAAAACTTTCCCAGACGGTTTAACAAAGAAGTTGGAGACAGGGAGAAGGATAAGAGGGGGAGAAGAGAAGACATGAGAAAAGTAAAAGGTCTACAAGATAAATTACACACACACACACACACACACACACACACACACACACACACACACACACACACACACACACACACACACACACACACACACACACACACACACACACACACACACACACACAGGGGTTGTCTCTTTCTCTCTCAGGCAAACTTTCATAGTTACTTCTCAGCCCTTTACAACAGCACACACAAACTCAACAACAATGCACGCACACACAGAGCGGCCAAACATGACCCACTGACACACTCTGACACAACGGAAACACCGAGAACATAAAAAACGACAACTCACCCAACCCTTCCCTGTGTTC
The DNA here is from genome assembly GCF_026213295.1 of Gadus chalcogrammus. Taxonomy (NCBI): domain Eukaryota; kingdom Metazoa; phylum Chordata; class Actinopteri; order Gadiformes; family Gadidae; genus Gadus; species Gadus chalcogrammus. The sequence goes on along the minus strand of NC_079414.1, from coordinate 7,659,653 downwards.
TTGTCTTTCTTTTCCTTCCTTTTCCTCTTTCCCTCTCCTTCTTCCTCCCTCAATCACAGCTACAGCTGGCCCGGCTGCAGAGCTGCTCCACTGGCCACGCCCACACACAGTCATGTGACCCGCCCTCAGTGGATAGCAGCCATTCTGTGGCCACGCCCCTCATTCAAAGACAGTCAATGGGGACACGGCTGTGGCTGCCCATGTGGACGTAAAGGAGGAGAAGACTGTGTGGACTTGTTCTGCGGTGCGGCTTAATGTCTAAGCTCTTCATATTCAGTAGAGTGTGTAGGATTTCCAAACTAAATATTAGGCATGTTTATTTTTGTTGAATGGGTAGGATCGAGAGTGTGAGTGTGTGTGTGTTTTTGGGCAAGACAGAGAGGGGTTTAATTTACTTGTGAGCCTGTGTGTGTGCACCCGTGTGTGTGTGTGTGTGTGTGTGTGTGTGTGTGTGTGTGTGTGTGTGTGTGTGTGTGTGTGTGTGTGTGTGTGTGTGTGTGTGTGTGTGTGTGTTTCTCCATATGTGCTCTCACCCCCACTGCTTTGTCTCAGTTGGATAGAAGGCAGGAGCGGGTTCGATTGTGTGTGGCTTGTGGTTTAAACGTCTGTCTCTCCGTCTCACACACACACACACACACACACACACCATGCTGGTGACTCATACCGGGACCAACACTACCCAGGGGAAAGATGACCAAGCCAGAACAACATTGAGCCCAGAGAACTCACATCTCTATGAGCAGATCCCCGGTGGATACATGCAATACATTGACTTTCCATGTAGTTTCCTTCTTATATGTGATATATGCACCACAAAAATAGAAAAGATTGAAGGACCAAAGATTGTGAGAAAGTCTGCTGCCTGTGGTTTGTGTGATCCTCGTTTGAACTTAACTGTGTGCACAAAATAATGGATTGTAAATTGGGACAGTCTCTTTTAAAGGAGAAGACTGCATAAAATCTGAGAAAAATATTCCCAGAATTGGTAATAGATAAAGTCGATCACATTTCATATAAATAGGAAGAAAAGACGAGGTGAATCAGAAAGTATACAGTTAAACACAAGTTTCTTCCTTTCCACCAGCAGAGTTTCTGTGGTCCAGAGAGCTGTTTTCATAACATTCATCCGAAAGCTTCCTTCCTGTCGAACTGTCGAACCTCTAGTACAGTTAACCCTTCACCCTGGTGTGGGTTTTTTCTGTGTGTGTGCGTGTGTGTGTGTGTGTGTGTGTGTGTGTGTGTGTGTGAGTGTGTGTGTGTGTGTGTGTGTGTGTGTGTGTGTGTGTGTGTGTGTGTGTGTGTGTGTGTGTGTGTGTGTGTGTGTGTGTGTGTGTGTGTGTCTGTGTGTGTGTGCGTGTGTGTGAATGTGTATATCCCTGCACCTAAGGGCCTATTTACATTCAATCTTGATATTCTATCCCCAGAGAACGCACAATTCTCTGATTACGGCTGTCGCAGTAACAACATGGAAACCATTCACTCCATTCAAGCCAGGGATCCTCACTCAAACACAAACTAAATGGGCCGTGTATCATTCAGATCACAACTTCCTGGCTCTGATCACAAACCAAGATATACACAGGACACGGGAGGAAGCTAAAAACTATTCAGCTATGAAGCTATTCAGAAAAACAGCCTGCGTCATATTCATTTGCATGGCAACAATGTTGAACATTTGGGCTGGTGATATACAATACTAGACACCACCCCTTATAATTCAGAATGAGCACTTTTATCAGTGGTCGTCTAACTGTGTGTACATCACAGTCATTGAGACATGAACCGTTGGTTTGAAAGGACATTAACCGTTGGCTTTAAAACAACTGGAATGGATTGGCCCTCTGAGTAACTGGAGATGCAGAATAAGCCAGCAGAGAGAGTCGGTATGCCAGCTGCCCTGGAAAGCTCTGTGATTGGACCAGAGGTCAGGGTTCATGATTGGGTTAGGTCGCCCAATCAGAGCGGAGTACACATGGAAGCGTTTAGAAGAGGCACCTCTATGACTGCAATGTGACTCACTTACTGATATCCCCCCCAAATATCCATCTAGAGAGAGGGGCATGATAGCAGGAGACTAGATAGGGGAGAGTGAGCGAGATGGAGAGAGATGGAGAGCGAGAGGAGGTAGAAAAGGGAGAGAGAGGGGGCAATGGAGGAGAAGATGGAATAAGGAATGAATAAGTCTAGATACAACAAGGAGTTGAAGAGGGAGAGATAAGAGCTGAGGTGATGATGGAGATGGGGGATCTGGATGGGATGCTGGAAGGGAAGTGGGGGGAGGGAGAGATTTGCGAGAGGAACATCTGTCGTGGCCCTAGCTGGCGGCGGCTGGGAAGAATAGTGTCAGTTGGAGACTTCCTGTTGTGTGTTTCTGCTGAACTCGCTCTTCCCCCGTGGTGCAGATGGAGACAACAGGTGTGATTCGATCAACAAAAAAAAATAAGATACTGACCTCCTGAGGGACATCTTCGGAGTCCACCTCTAGTGAGCCATGTGTCCACACACGCACACACGCAGATGTAGTACACACACATAGACACACACATCTTTTTGTTTGACGTGGATAACCTTTTGTACAACGTATCTTCCTTGTATAAAGTTTTAATGTAGTCCTACCCAGACTATCGTTGTGTATCTCTATGGTTCAAACCTATAGAAACATACTTTTCAAGGCTACTTAATGGCACGTCAGGGCGACATAACTCCAGCATGGTTTAATTGTACACACAGGGAGAAGATATAGGACAGTTGATATCTGCCCTGAGGATTAGTTTGTGTAAAAGTATGCTTATGGTTTCTTAACACCTGATTTAAATTCCCAAATCTTCCTCGCTGGAACAATTATGTATGACGAATTGGACAATTATAACAGAGACAGAGAGCAGATGTTCTTCCATACATGCACAAACTTTCAAAACAACAACCACTTTATCAACAATGGCACATCTGGAAACCAAGGCATCATTTCCATGGTCACTCGAATCGGCACGAACACAGTGAACCCAGCTAGTCTGCTCAGAAAATAAAACTACCAGCGAGTCATTTAGCACATCGGCATTGACCGCCCCATGAGATTAAACACAGAAGAAGACATTAACTGGTGTCTTTGGATGTTGCTGCGCATCCATTGTGGGAATTTAAAGAGGAATCATCATGGCTTGACATAATTGGTCTTAATGCGAACCACCTGTGCAGACAGTATTTAAAAAAAATCACTGCGGTCTCTGTGGAGTCCCGCATTCCTCCCCCGGCATGAAGAAGCGCAAACCATCCAGCGGATACTCACAGAGTTCCTCCTCCGGCCCGTAGTTCATCTCAGCGCACATTGCCGCCATTTTTACCCTTCTCTGGTGGTCTCTTTCTCTCTCTTGTCCCCAAGCTGGCTTTACAAATCAAATCAAGAACAACAATCCCCCTGCTCTGGAGGGGAAATTGATTTCACAGATAGTTCACCCGCAAATCAATGCCTTGGCCTGAGCGGCTCAGAAAACCTCTGGATAGTGTGGCTGAGGAGGGTTTCAGAGGGAGAGAGGGAGGCCCTAGTAGAACACTGCTCCCTCCACGTTGTGAACTCTGGAGCTTCTCCGGATGACAGTGTAAACAGATCTGTTCTTAGGCGGCGTTCTCCTGGGGAATCCCCGGCCCCTCGCTCAATGTTCAGACTAACATGGGAAGAACTGTATGGGAGGGAGACGGGGGGCCGGGGGGGGGGGGGGGGACTACGACTCCCCGAAAATAAATTCTGTAGGCTAACTCTTCGTGAAGTCTTGCTCTGTGTTTCTAGAATCGTCTTTTGTCTTTTGTTAACGACGAGAATTGAGAAAGGAAAGGCTTTACTTGAATCTTTATTCATTGTGATATAGAGCAACAAACGATTCCTAGAATAAACATAAAAGTTTGTGGTCGAAGAGTGAGAACTTTGAGTTGTTCCCAAGAGAGAAATGTGTCCACAAACATGACTCATCCTACAAGAAGAATTTCTTACAAGAACTCAATGCTTTATCTTTATTCAGGGCTGTCCCTCTGGTACTGTCATGTTAGCTGCTGAGTACACTCTCCAAGCTCAGTGCAACTCATTAGAGATAACTTGCCCTTTCCCCCAAATCCTCAGCTGTGCTTCTTCTATCAAGCCCCTCTGTTTGACACTCCTCTGAGATGATGTCAGAAGTTATTTCAGTTTGAATATAGAGAAGGGGGGAGTTTGAGCTATGGAGTCCAAGAACATAACCACCTGGAGGGTTTCAATTTGAAAGGGCCAAAGAAAAAAAAGCATAATATTTGCTTCGGATTGCATTTATTTGTGGCTAAGCATTATGCCCCCTTACCCTTAGGCTCAGCTCAGTGAGCATCCAATGCTCTTTCTACATGCTCAGCTACCCTAGCATAAATGCCTTAGGAGGTGGTAGTAAACAAGGGAATAACATGCACACCGTCCACACCGACATTAAGCCTTTGTGTACTGAAGTCAGGAACTCCTCAAGCCTCGTCAGCCATCTTAAAAATAACAAAGCAGTGTCCCCTCATCCGGTGAGATCATCGGCCAGGACCGTAGCTTTCCAACCGTCTCAGCTCCAGCTGGCCACAACCATCGCTGCACAATAAAGCTCTTCTAGAAGGCAATCAAATCTGTGTTGTAAGCAGTACAAAACTGCCTTAGTTGTTCGTCTGTTGGTCCACCACACAAACACACATACAATGCAAAAACACACGTACACACATGCCTGCACGCATAAAACTGTTAAACTTTAAAGGCAATCTTGCAATCATATGAGCCAGAACTGCAAAGAGTATCTTGTGTAAGCTGCACACAAACAGCACATCAGATGTGCCCACATGTCCAAACTGACGCATGCGTAGGCACATGCACACATGCAACCATGCACACGTACACACACACACACACACAAACTTCATACACTACCCGGTTTGGCAGATGGTACTATGGCTGCACACACAACCATCTGTCCATCTGCTGAGAAACATGACTAAATGGGTAAAATTAACACACACAGGCACCGCACACACACACACACACACACACACACACACACACACACACACACACACACACACACACACACACACACACACACACACACACACACGCACACACACACACACACACACACACACACACACACACTTGTCATCAACATGGGGGAAAATATTTAATGAGCAACATGTAAACGAGAGTACAATAAGATGCACTTAAATACAAACTCGAACCCATTTATGACCAACAACACTGGAGCGACCGGTGGGATTTCACCAGTACTGCCACGGAGATGTGAGGTTTGGTCATGGTTGTGCGAGACGAAGGGAAAGTGAGACAAGCGGATACAGGAGATGAGTGCGACGGAGGCTTTGCCTCCAGAGACGCTAGATTAGAAAAGATCTTATCTACCCTTCACTTCCATGGCCAAACAACTATCTCTCTCCCCCTGTGTGCGTGTTTGTGCGTGTGTGTGTGTGAGTGAGCGTGCGTTGAACATGTGGCTGTGTTTATGTTGTGTTTCTGTAGATATGAGTGTTATCTGTGAATCGGTTAACAGCCTTTGTGGGTATCCGTGTGTGTGTGTGTGTTTGTGTGTGTGTGTGTGTGTGTGTGTGTGTGTGTGTGTGTGTGTGTGTGTGTGTGTGTGTGTGTGTGTGTGTGTGTGTGTGTGTGCTGTGAGGACTCATATTAGTCACAGAATGATTGTCAACACAGTGCAGTTCATACTGTGCACCTGGTGGGCGTCTACATACATGTGTAATGGAGCCTGTGTGTGTGTGTGTGTGTGTGTGTGTGTGTGTGTGTGTGTGTGTGTGTGTGTGTGTGTGTGTGTGTGTGTGTGTGTTTGTGTGTGTGTGTGTGTGTGTGTGTGTGTGTGTGTGTGTGTGTGTGTGTGTGTGTGTGTGTGTGTGTGTGTGCAGGCTTGGAGGATGGGCCATATCTTTACTATGGCTGTGGGAGTAGTGGGGACCGCAGAACAGGACGTAGGTCTCCCAGCATCGGTGGGAAACGTCTTTAACCCCTGACTCTCACCAGAAGCTTAAAGTAAACTGTATATTCCCAGAGCCAGAAAGCTCCACATGTTGGGGGAGAGAGAAATGTGTGTGTTTGTGAGTGTGTGCGTGCGTGCCACACACACACAAAAGTGTTTGGGACAAAAAAAAAGCAAGGGGAAAATTTCCTTTCATCTTAGATAACTCAGCTCAGAACATATTTAACTAATGAATAACTCTTCTTTGAGTCATGCTTCCTGTGTAAAACCATCCGAGACCAGAAGCATTATAGGCCGGGAGTTTATATGTTTCTCGTTTATGTGTTGTATTCTTATCAAACCAATGGGTCAACCATTCTTTGAAGGCAATAGAACTGTAATACAATAAATATATACATTTCTCCAAAAGAGTCAGATGCTTTATAAAAGCTAGGTTGTATGCAAAACCTGGCAAAGATAGAAATGTGACGAGACACAAAACTTAAAAAAATCGATGAAGAATAAAATAAAGATCAAGTGTAGAACTGGTGAAAGCTTCTCTTACCATTTACCGTTTTAGCATTACATCATCTGCCTGGTTCAACCACATTTCACCTGTCCCACAGTGCCTCCTAGTGGCGTCTTAAGGACTTGCTTGCAGACTGAGGCTAGTCAGACGATGCATGTTGAGGATCTCCAGCTATTTGTGATGCATTATTATGGATCCCATTGCTTTTCATTGTAAGACCCGCCCACACTTCACGAAATCACACAGTGATTGGAGACTCAACGCTGGTCTACAATACTTTTAAGAAGCCCACTGCTTTCCTTGGTAAGGTCTCTCGACCACGCTGCCCAGAACCACGATAAGACTGGCTATGAGAGGTTAAGGTAGAGCTGGTTAAGTTTAGATTAGAGATGGGTACGTGTAGGTAGTTGGTAAGAGATGGTTAGGGTTAGAAAAATATTTTAAAATCTTATAGTGTGGGGCAGCCTTAGACAACATCTCCACATGTGATGGGCAAAACACCAACGCTGTAACATCTCTCTCAACCTCTCCCTCTCCCTCCCATTCTGCCTCTGAGTAATGAGCTGTCAGGTAATGCTGACTATTAGTCTGAGATCAGTCCAACTTGGTTTGAATGTGAGAGAACTTGTGCCTCTCCTTAGGGTGTGTATATTTGAATGTGTGTGTGCGTGTGTGTGTGTGTGTATTTGTGTGTGTGTGTGTGTATTTGTGTATGTGTGTTTGTGTGTGTGTGTGTGTGTGTGTGTGTGTGTGTGTGTGTGTGCGTAGGCGTGTGTGCGTGTGTGTTTGAGAAAGAGGCTGAAAGAAAAGACAAGGACAAACAGTATAATAAAAAAGGTAATGTGTTAATTTGTATATTTACATGTGGAGAGAGAACTTAGCTCACATTAGCCTTCTCCTGAGTGTGTGTATATTTGAAAGTGTGTGTGTGTGTGTGTGTGTGTGTGTGTGTGTGTGTGTGTGTGTGTGTGTGTGTGTGTGTGTGTGTGTGTGTGTGTGTGTGTGTGTGTGTGTGTGTGTGTGTGTGTGTGTGTGTGTGTGTGTGCACATGCCCTTTCCTATGACCCGCGGATGGAGACAAATCACCCAGTGTCCCTGGCTGGCCTTTCTCCGCCTTCAGAAGGTCAGTTCCAATGAAAGACGAATAGCTTCATTTGCTCCATGGTCCATAATGACCAGACCCAATTAGAAAACCAATTCACGGTTCTTCCAGTTCATCTTATTATTCTAGGCACCGGGAAGGAATTCCATATCTCATTTCTGTTGGGTTCAAATCAGGGAATTGTTTTCTTTCTCAACAATGTCTAATCAGCCAACGGGGTGTGGCTCATTTCCAGCGTTTCCCAAAGCTCTCTCTGTTAGTTATCTCTCTCTGTGTTAGTTAATTCTCTCTGTGTTAGTTAACTCGCTCTGTGTTAGTTAGCTCTCTCTGTGTTAGTTAGCTCTCTCTGTGTTAGTTAGCTCTCCCTGTGTTAGTTAACTCTCGCTCTGTTGTGCTCTCTCTGTGTTAGTTAACTCTCTTTGTGTTAGCTAGCTCTCTCTGTGTAAGTTAACTCTTTCTCTGTTAGTTAGCTCTCTCTGTGTTAGCTAGCTCTCTCTGGCTTAGTTAACTCTCTCTGTTAGCTAGCTCCCTCTGTGTTAGTTAACTCTCTCTGTGCTAGTTAACTCTCTCTCTGTTAGTTAACTATCTGTGTTAGCTAGCTATCTCTGTGTTAGTTAATTATCTGTGTTAGTTAACTCTCTCTCTGTGTTAGTTAACTCTCTCTGTGTTAGCTTGCTCTCTCTGTGTTAGGTAACTTAGTTAACTCTCTCTGTGTTAGCTAGCTCTCTCTGTTTTAGTAAACTTTCTCTGTGTTAGTAAACTCTGTGTTAGCTAGCTCTCTCTGTGCTTTGTATGGTACGCCGGTACGTGCAAGTCGTAAATTGTTTACCTCCCATCTTTCTTGCATTATTTGCTGAGGCATGTCCCCTTTTGGTCGTACTAGCTTTCTCATTTCTTATTGGCTAGTCATTGTAATTGTTAGCTACATTAGCCTCTTTAACAAACCAGCTCGAAAACAAACAATAGGCCTACAACTTTAAATTGTTGTGCACGGTCTTGCACAGCAAGACCGTGCAAGGCATAAATTGGTGACCGGCATAAAGTAGCAATGTAATCAAGTGTGCAAGAGCATTTCAAATCTAAATTAAAATCACCAACGTGATACCAATACATACACATATATTTTCGGGCACCATTTTTGTTGACGAGTAGTACAGTCAGCCTCACTGAACTCGCTCTACTTTCAGAATAGCGAGCGGGACAGACCAAAAGGGGGCCTGCCTCAGTGAAATGCCGCAAAAAAGCTGGGAGATTTGCGACTTACGACTTGCATGTACCAGTGTACCATCCAAATGGATTACAGCAGAGGTCTTCAACACGGGGCCCGCGGAGGTACTGCAGGGGGTTCGTAAAAGTTTTGGTTGATTAGACATTTTTTTATATTCCCCGGCTGCAAATTTTTCCACAAATTGAAATGTCTTTAAATACACAACATGAATCCAACACACTAGCCGCGTTTACATGGACACTTCTGATCCAATTTCTAATCGGAATAGATCTACTCCTATCATGCGATCTGAATGTACTATATATGGCATTTACAAAAGTAGTATGCGTACGTTCGTATGTCTCTCGCGCACACCTGACACATCTGGACCAGCGGCGACATTTTTATGCATTTGATTTTAATGAAAGCCCAGCAGGAGAGAGCTTTCCTCTGCCTGCTCCTTCAATTAAGAAGGACAGTACAGCAACGTCAGTTTCTCGTCCGGTCTTTATATATACCCCCTCCTCCGCCGCAAACAAGAGGTATTTGGATGAGAGTGCGCAGCCAAGACTGTTTGGAGAGAGAGAGAGTGCTGTTATTTAAGGGATAATGTACAGAACGCCCGTCATTATCAGAAAAAATAAGCGATCAGCAGAGAAATAGTCCGCCAAAGACGCTTAGCAACTGGACACGCTGGGGTTGATAAGTTACCGGACTACTTGCAGAGTGATAAGAAAGACGTGAATCAGGCAAAAAGATGACACTAACAAGCATCACTAATTTTCGTTTCCACATTTATGTTTAAAAATGTCAATTTGAATAGCTTTTATGCATGATTACATGCAATTGACAGACATTGTAGATCTTGGCAGGTATCAGTTTATTATGTTATGTTATGTTTATGAATGGCAGTGGCATGGCCACCCTACTCACTGTACCTTGCACATGTTTAAAATAAAAATATGAATATATGAACCTGTGTATTATTTGAATATCTTAGTATTGAATGCAAAATACATGGCACTATAGGACCAGTTTAATATAAAACACAAATTTATACAATATATAAGTAGGGGGTCCCCGCTCCATCTTTCCATCAGTTCGGGGGTCCTTGGCCTGGAAAACGTTGAAGACCCCTGGATTACAGCATAAGATAGATCTCTCTCTGTGTTAGCTACCTCTCTCTGTGTTAGCTAGTTCTCATTGCTGGTCAGTCCCACACATGAATGATGCTACAGCCTGACCAAAACCAGCACTGGACATCTGCAGTGAACATCCACCAAGTTAAGACACACGAAACTCACACTCAAACTTAACATTGCTATTAATAAATTATTGTTAGCTTCAGTGTTAAGGAAATTCACTAAACTTCTATGTGACACATCTGTGTCTCAAATTGGTCTGGTAACAGTACATCTAGTGTGCTTGAATAAAGCTCATTTTAGTAGTTATTGCCACCTTTCTTCTTCCAAATGTAATTTGATTAGCAAGACAAATTCACTTTAATGTGTTTGATGTTTTCTTAAATGTGATATTAAGACACCATTTTCGGCCAATACAAATAGTAAATTCTTTAACCACAGTTATTCTGTACTGCTTAAAAGGTTTGTACACATCTTAGATTAAAAAGTCAAACAGTATAGTAATACTGAGGGAAAAATTATGGTTGCATACGATTGTTTATGTCACAAATTAGGAACCGCAAACATCTCCCTTTATTAGAAGTACTAGTATAAGTAGTGGTCTTA
>NC_079414.1:7626601-7646601 GCF_026213295.1 Gadus chalcogrammus | reverse complement strand
TGGTTTGGCTCGGAGGCTAATTGAAGCCAAATGGGCACAGGCTGGCCACCTTGCTTGGGTTTCGTCTGAGGCATTCAATGACTTCAGCTTCAGCATGCAATCGGAAAAAGTGAAAACGGATGCAAGCAGAGACATTAAGGCCAGCAGACATAAGGCAAGGCGATGGAGCTCGATGCAGATTTACAGCACCTGTTAACAATGCTCATGCAGGGAAAACTACTCACAAACATTCTGAATCTATTATCATGATGACAACGACGACAGCTCCGTAAAGAAAATAAAAGGAAAGCACAGATTCATGTTTGAGTCCAGCCGACTTGTTCTGACGAACCCTTGGTGACCCGTTGAACTGTGCTACAATCTATCTGTGCGATCGCAAACGCAAACGCACATTGTTGTAAAACACATTCACACGACCACAATGGAAACTCCTTCACAGCAGCCATGAAAACGGCAGACCAATATCATCACCTGAGCGACAGACCCTCCAACAACGTGTCAAGTGATGCCCCACCCAGAGCAGACGGTCTGCCAGCTGTATAGACAGACAGACCTCTGTGGACTAGGTTAACTCTGGCAGCTGACAGACACGCAGACACTGCCGGGCTAGAATCACACAAGCTTCTCCTGTTACTGCACCACTTCAGAGACCTGGCACACTCGGAGAGGTCCCGTCTCCCTTCTCTCTTTGTGAGGGTGAGGTGGGGGATGGTGGGGGGGAGGGGGGGGGGGGGGTGGGGGGTTGGAGGTAGGAAGACGACGATGGAAACACAAGGAGAAAGGAAACACACCAATGAGGTGTTCCGGAAAAACATGTCAGGCCCCTTTCAAAGTTGGCATGAAACCTTTTCTGCACTTGAACTAGCTTAGGGCAAAGTTGTAGTAGATTGAACAGATCAAAAGCAATATTAACCGATACATACATCACAGACATGTTCTAACATCACAGACTCAATTCCATTTGTGGATCAAAGGATTTGATTTATGATGATCGAGATGCAAACTGATCTCACACACAGAAAGGGTCTGTTAGCAACCACATTCAAAGCCCAAAACGCCAACGTTTTTTTACTTCCCTTTCAACCTAACTCTAAACAAACAAACTGATTCCCTGATCACTGATCAAATGACACGTAGAGTTGAGTTTATTTTATACATTTTATCACAATGAACCACATTTAGCTACTAGCCAATATCCATCGGAAGCCTTCAGATAAAAATCCCTGCAACCCTATTAACTTACCATTGTATTGCTATAATATTTATTAATAATGTCAACTGGATTCACCCAATGCCCAACATGCATGTCTCCCAAGGCGCGAGCAGTTCCAATCCCTGCATGAAGAGGGGAATGGAACCCTGAACCTCCCGACTGGCAATGCTTCCCTTCTAGCCATTAAGTGAGAGCGCACAAGCGCACAAACAAAAGCAAGACGGGGACAGGCGTGAGAGTGTTCGATAACTTACTGTCGGAGGGGACGGGCGACTTGCGGCCCGCCTGGCTGGGGGAGGAGCAGCGGAAGGTGGTGACGATGGTGTTGTGGTGGGGGTTAGGGTGTGGGGGGTGTGGGGGGTGCGGCTGGTGGTGGCCGTTGTTCTCAGCCGGCGGGGCCCGGGTAACACTGATCTCGGGCTTGCGCGTGTCACTGCCGGGGCCCCGGGCGTGGTGGTTCTGCTCGGGGGTCCGAGCGGAGGAGGGGCCGTTGTTGCTGCCGTTGTTGTTGTGGTTGCCGCCGGTGTCGTTGCGGCGCGTTGCCAAGGGGTCTCCGGGCGACGCCTTGGCGAAGGTTACCTCCCGCTTGTGGCCCCCGGAGAGGTCGGAGGACTTGGAGTGTCCCAGGACCTCGGGCCGCTTCAGGGTGCTGTTCCCCAGGTAGCGCACCGAGCCCGGGCTGGTGACGTTGTCCAGCTGCTTGTTGCTGCAGGAGGAGGAGGAGGTGATGTCGATGGACAGCTCGGAGCGCCGGGACACCGGCTCGGGGGTCTTGGAGCCCCCGCCGCCCATGATGGAGCGGGGCTGGGTGAGGCTGTGGTTGTTGTTGTTGGAGGCGCTGGAGCTGGCAGTGCCCAGCTCGCGGTAGTAGATGCTGGTCGGGGACATGGCGTTGCGGTGGGGGGAGTTGGTGGTCCGGCGGGACCCGGGGGAGTGGGAGGAGGTGTCCACATCCTCCACTTCGAAGGACCTCTTCAGAGCTGTAGCGGAGGAGAGAGAGGGTGAGAACCAAACGGACTCAATCAAGGGTCAGTGGTCCTTCGTGAACCACGGTCATCAAACACATTCCGCCGAGAGGAACTTTAATGCCAAACCACAACATCCTATAACAATGTAATTTTGTTGAACCACATGGTATACAAACAATTAAAGGATTAAATACTGTTTATGGTGAGAAAGAACCCATTTATAAAATATTCATGTAAAGTTTGACTAATTAGGCAGTAAACAAATGTGACTCTCTTCCCAAAACCAAACTTCAATTGCAATGTAGCCAATAAATAAATTGCCTGGGGTTTGAGGTTTGGGAAATTGCTGGAAAATACGTGAAAAGCCCCACCTAGATAGACTCTCAATTTAAAGTTTCTCATGCTGTTTTGTTTTAATTTATAACACATGCAGTTCATACACAAAAAACGGTACATCTGTAGTTCCTTTACTTAACTACATATGGGTGAAGTACACAGCTGCAATAATTTAACGAACAAGTTTTGTGCCGTAAAACAAACAATTTCATCCCAACATCAATTTAAATGCCAATGGCAGGTAGTAAGATAATACATTAATTGCAAAACCAATCCAAATGTGATTTATAGAGACATCCACAATAAAGCATGGAAAGTCATTGCATGAGAAAAATGCTGATCAAGACAAAGTCACAGAGGGATGAGCTTGTACTAACGGCAGGAATCGGGATGCACAGACGGAAAGTCGTCTTGGAATTGGCTTCCATATTGGGAAGGTCATGCCAAGGCATTGGCCCTGAGAGAGAAATAATTAAAATGACACACTGCAGTGGTTTAGACCAACCAACTCGCACACAAGCCCAAAGGCCTCTTTCACTGTGAAATTGTATGGCCTATATGTAGTCAGTAAACCAGTGAATCTCAATATAATCTCAATCTGTATGTGTGTTGATATCATCGGAGTGCATGCTAATATAGCCACAGGTATGGACATGTGGCTCAACTGGCCTGCATCATGTAATTCGACAGCTAGCGGGAACAGAGAATTAAAGACAAAATAAAACATCAAAGCATCACCACAACAAGGCATCGGCCTCTATTACTAATCTAATTTACCCGTATAAACTGTTTTACCAAAATAGTACCAAGCATAGTCCTCCTCACGAAAGCTCCTGTTAAACACTAATTTAAAGTTACCTAGCGTAAACGGCTTAGGTTGCTGTCATATCAGCCACACCATCAGCCATCTCCCCCTCCGCTCCATGCGTCGCTCCTCATGTACCGCCCAGAGTGTGGTGATACGTGAGGAATAAACCGCGACAGGGTGTCCCCCCGTTATTGGAAAATAATGTAGTGCGGCCTCGATGAAGCCGAGGCTGCTTACGCCGCCCAAGAACATTCTTTCCCAATAACGGGGCACCCTGCCGTGGTTTGTACAGCTTGTACCACAGCTACCAACGGGATTAAATATTAGGGACTTTCATCAAATCCTATTGATTTAGTCAGCTGACTTTCAAATGTTCTTCCGTGGCACTTTGAGCATATTGTTTTTGCATTGTCATGGAAACATCTTCTTGATGACTTGTATTGACAGTTTTTAATCAAGTGGCAGCCATGGCACATGGAGGAGCTCGGCTTCAGGGCATTCTTCTAGAAAGCCCTCTCTGCCAGATGTAGGGTTAGGAGGTGATGCCGGAGGAATGGGTCAAACACAGGACAGCCACCAGATGACCAGGGTTCATGTACGGTATAATTATTAGGTTTGTTTACTTAGCTTACTTATTATTTAGTTTTGCGGGCAGCCATTCTATTCCAACCCTCAATGTGCCAAACATGGACTGTTTCCGCTGCAGGTCGCAAAAGTGCTCATGCAATGGTGGTGCCCATCATGTCAGATGCAGTGCTTCATAATGGATGTGTGTAAACCAACGTGTGTGGTCACGGATGGTACGTCCATATTTTCTTTTCTTAATGTTGGATTAATGTTTGAGATTAAGTTTATTCAAGAAAGTCGATGTAAAAGAAGTTCATTATATGTGTGATGCAGATACTGTTAGCTTGGCTGTTCCAATATATAACTTTTTTGATTGCTGGCTTTATTGAAAAGGCGTGGGCTAAGAGGAATATGTCTCTTTATATTTAGTGTGTTTATTCGGTGCTGGATGAAATGTATTGTGTAGTGTTTTTTGATTGTGTATGTACTACACGCTTTCTGTAGTTATATCGGTGTCCTGTAATGACACGGAAATAAAAAACATCATTCATTCATTCACAGTGCTTTGACTCAGACCTGTTTAAAGGAAGAGGTATCTCGTTATTGAAAACGACACCATAGTAATATTATTGAGCAATAAGGATCAAGTATTGATCAAGTAGTTTAAGTTTGTAAGTGGACCGTTCAAAGGCTTCAACTACTGTTTGGTGGCAACTTTTTGTTTTCTTGAATGCAGACCGATATTAAAAAGCTATCATTGGTTGGCCTTATGTGCTGTGCCTGAATGTTGTCTGAAAGGTGTTAAAATAACAAGCACACAATTGTGTCCAGTGGAAGAAAACATTAAACAGAGATTGGAAAGGAATTTCGTCTTTCTGTTCTCACGCCTCCCATTGCTTCTAGTCTGCAATCTCTTCAATAAGCAGTTTGCTATTCTTCCATTTACCAGGGAGTTCACGTAAGAATATATATATTCTTGAAGGTGGATGCTTTCCACTAAAGAAACTTTTTGTTCCGTCTTGCTGACAGATGTATTGCTTTGTTGTTGCATACAGTTATAATACAGTAATGATTTGGAAGCTGTGCAGGCCAATAACCGTCCAAACCACAGCGAGCCAGAGGCCAGCCTCCCGGTCCCACTCTTAACCATGCCTCCATTCCTTCATGTGCTGCACGACATCACAATGTGCAGTCCAAGGCCGTGGCGGCTCCCTATCTCACGCCAGCTAGCGAAACGGCTACACCAGAATCTGCAGTCTGCAGACGTCATGATGTTTGAGCGAGGCAGCGGAGTCTGTCTGCGTGAGTGCTCTGTATGGTGAGATACTTGCTTCCAAACCCCTGGGTGGGAGGGCTACAGGAGACTGTTAAACCCTGTTCAACCCTAATATGTCATGGCACATGTTGCTGTCTTCTCTAATGTCTTGGGACGACTGCGGATGTGAGAATGTGTACTTTGCACGGGTGAGGGAGCGGAGGCTGCAGTCAGAGCGAGGACATGCTCAGGAGCACGATCCAATTGGCCGTTTGGGGTGGATGTGTGTGTTCTTTTGTTTTTACCGGGGGGCGGGGAGGTTATATCGAGGCATGATAATTTTTTGGTTTGTTTACTCTCACGCTGATGTCAGCTTCCATGATGCAAACCACAGCGCCACGAGCACAGAAAAAAACTGATACTGAAAAGGGAATAGAGAAAACAGGCCACTAAGGTTTCTTATTAGATTCTTCGTACATAACTAAATACACAATACCCCACCACACACATTGTCTAGCGATAGTCCCCAGACCCCTACCTAGTCTTCTTACCAATCCGTCTGTCTAGCGTCTCTTTCTTTACTAGGGCTGTAAAGTTCAGGTTGGTTGGTCGATCGGTTGTTAGATTTGAACTTGTTTAACCATTCTCATTGGTCAGACAAACACTGGTGTAAAAAAGCACTTCTTAATCTGTTATTTTCGGGGGGGCAGATGGAAAATGGCAGATTGATTTATTTGATTGATAGCCCACAGTGATAGAAATAACATTAATTATTGATAGTAAAAAGAAATATATGATAATAATACAATGCTAAATAGTTTATGCTTAATAATCGTAAGCTTTAAAAGACCATAAGACTATTAGAAAACAGGCAGTCGAAACACCCCAGTCTTCACAACTTTGAACTCGCACAACCTAAGGAAGATGTCACCGGAGTTGTCGCTTCTGTGCCAGCATCTTATTAAAAAGGATGACCAAACGTCTAAGGCAGGGATGGGCAACTTTCATGATAAAGAGGGCCACATTTTTCATCATAACCATCACACAACTTCAACTAAACGTGAGCTGAGAGAAGCTACACAATTTTGAATTTGGTAGATATGATTTCCTGTATTCTGGTGCATTTTGGGGATGGCCACTACCTAAAAAATCATCCAGAATCATAACCTATGTACGGTAAGTTAATTGAACCAACATACATTCATTTCATGTTTTCCATGCTCAAACAGCCACATGAATGGTCAGTATTTTTATCAGTGCAAAGGGCTCACATACATCATCATTCAATGAAGTCAAAAAACTGAAAAACAGTGGCCCAACATTAAGTGCAACAACTCAATGAACTCAAACCCAACAAGCAGTTGTAGTAGTTGTAGTGGCGACTTAAGTGGATATCTTTAATGACTGATATCGGTTCTAAGCAAACTAGACACATGGGTTTGCCTTCGAATTCTATGAATTCTTCTCATCTTTCTTGACCGAGTTTTCTGTAACTCGATCAATTATTATTAAACTTTTTTTTTTACTTTTTTTTTTATTTATTATGTGCGGGCCTGACTGAGTGAGGATGCGGGCCGCATGCGGCCCGCGGGCCGCCAGTTGCCCATCCCTGGTCTAAGGCATATCATCTAAAAGCATTGAGCATACGCTATTTTCCATGTAGTCAGTGATGCTCCACGGGTTAAGAGCTCAATAGGCTGGAAAGTGAAAGTATAAGAATTGGCACCGTAGCACGAATGGCTATAGCATTCATTGAGCCCGTTATATTAAACACAGAACAAAACCTAAAATCGACCTCTGACGCGTGTTATTTACTACACAGCGCTGCCCGATGTGGTGCTCCGTGACTTGCCTGGTGTGACCTGTTTACATTGAAGCTCTGCCTCTACCGAGAGTGGATGTAAAACCCACTGGCTTCCTCCACACTTAGGCCTACGTGATATTTAGGCTAGCAGGTAGAGTAGAGAGCACATGAGTTCATCTAGAGATAACGTATATATTTTCAAATCTCCCCCCCATCGACCAATCGTTAGGTCAAAGAGTTGGTTGAATTTCAGTCTACCAAGATTTTCTGTGGCTGACTACAGCTGTACTCTTTAGCAGTGTGTCTGTCTAATGCCAATCTCTCTTGATCAGAGTCTCTCTCTCTCTACTCAGCAATCTTGGTCCAGTATCAATAATTTCCCACTGGGGGTCCCTCAGGGGGTGACACGATGGCACAGCATAACAATGCTAAAATAGTCCAGCTGTAGGCTATCTCTGCCCTAGCTTGCATGCTAATGGATGCCCCCATTACTCTCAGTGTTATCTTTGGAAGGACTCAAGGACGCACCCAGAGCAGACTATCTCATCCCAGATAGAAGCCTCTCTATCAGTTGTGAGGGGGAGAGGAGTGGAGTACAAAATAAATTGAAGAAAGAAATAATGAAAGGAAGTACGATTAAAAGGAAAGAAAGAAAAGTTACAAAAAAACACTAAGAAATGGAAGGAAATGTGTTGTGAAAGGAATATGAAAAAAAAAAAAAAATGCATGAAAGAAAGAAACATGAAATAATGAAATACAGAAGGACATTTAAAGAAGGGAAAATAAAGGAAGAAGGAATAAAAGTGCTAAAAAATAGCATTTGGGGGGAATGAGAAATGTAGAGAGGGAAAGAGGGAGGAGGGCTACAGATTAGAGAAGAAGATAAATGTAGTAACAAAGCACGTAGAGAGGTCACAGCAGCAGCGTCAGAAAGGAAAAAGTGTGTCAACAAAATAGCATACAGAAGCAGGGACCCGTCAATAGGCAGGCCAGGGGCGTAATGTGGTCCGCACAACTATAGCCGAGTATAAAACCAACTTTACCAGAAAGTTTAGATCTTTCTTAAGCCTTTGAATGTGTTCAAGTCATATTTCCAAAACAAATACATTGTGAATATCAAAGAGATAAAGAGCACCTTAAACTCAAGTTTGCATTTCTAGTCCTAGTTTTAGCCTGGTCTGACCAGGGTCTGAGGTGTAAGATCAGCCTGGTCTGACCTGGGTAAGATCACTCTGGTCTGACCTGGGTCTGAAGGGTCAGATCAGCCTGGTCTGAGGTGTAAGATCAGCCTGGTCTGACCTGGGTAAGATCAGCCTGGTCTGACCTGGGTAAGATCAGCCTGGTCTGACCTGGGTAAGATTAGCCTGGTCTGTCCTGGGTCTGAGGTGTAAAATCAGCCTGGTCTGAGATGGGATTGAAAGGTCAGATCAGTCTGGTCTGACCTCAGGCTGAAATATCAGATTAAAATTCATTATCATATCAAAAATACTAAGTATATTGCAGCAATTTAATGGAATTCAGTTTAAAAGTATGGTACTAAAAGCCAAACTCAAGATCCAATTTGTGCAAAACATCTAAATAGGTTACCAAGCCCAAAGCCACTTGCCAAATACATTTACTCAGAGACAGAAGCTCCGGCTGCGCTCTGCTTAATATTCTCACCAAATCCCTTCCGTAGGTATGTTAAAGTTTACCCAAATTGTTCTTACACAGCCTTGAACCCCCATCTCATCTCGTAATTACAGCCCAGAGCAATAAGGAAATCGATCAAGATCTCCGAACTATTCAGCCTTAGCAGTGTAAAATACACAACCTCTTTGGCCCACTGAACCTTTTCTATATGCATGTCTGAGTGGAGCTTGTGTCAACAGCGGGAGAAAGTAGAAAATCCTTGCGGTCCAAGGAGGATAAATAAAACAAAACCCCATTTGACATGGGCAAGGCCAAACAAAAAAGTGCTAGAATTACACTGTGGGATATTCTGCTTGGTCAGTCAGAAAGGCGTAATGCTAGGCTGTTAAAAAGCTGTGGTGCTGGTGGATGCCAGCTGAACGGGCAGGGGCTGATTCATGTGGAGGAACCGCGCGGAGGATTACAGTTTCAGATTTATTGGGTGGTTCCCTCTCTCTCTCTCTCTTTCTCTGTCTCTCTCTCTCTCGTGTCAACTGTTTTCATTCATTGGGGCAAGATGGTTGGGTCCTTAGCAGGTAAAGTAGCAGAGACTCTGATGGCAACATCTACGCCCAAAGGTTCATTTCAGAGTGCATGGACCGGAACGGAAAATGATTTCCCTGACACACACTCAAACACATATATCAATACACACACACACACACACACACACGCACACACACACACACACACACACACACACACACACACACACACACACACACACACACACACACACACACACACACACACACACACACACACACACACACACACACACACACACACACACACACACACACACACACACACACAAATACATTCACGCTAGGCTAAGCTAAACTAAGCTAAGCTGTATACATGGTTATGAAGTGCTTGTCTCTGTGCTGTCTAGGACTACCACTTGGCAGGTCCAACACAACCCTGTCCTCGCCTGTCCAAACTCCCATCAGCCAATTGTTAGCTATACAAATCCCGTGCAGACCGCATACTGACTGATTTACACCCTTGGCCATCAAGAATCGAAAAGAATCGCTTGAGTTACAGGGAAACAGCATTTACTGCACACACACACACTTTACACACTGTTGGGAGTTGTGCTGTAATGTGTAATAGAGGTCTGCCACAGGTGAAGGAGGTGTTTGTGGGGAAGGGGGAAGGGAGGAAGGTAGGAGGTAGCCGAGGGGGGGGGGGGGAGGGGGTGTCGAAGGGAATATTTATTTGATACAGTCGCACTGGAAGTATTGGCCCCTCGCCGACATGACATCGTGATCTGTTGGCACGTGGGCAAGCCGTGAAGTCACTACAGGCGGTGGAAAATGAGAATCATTTGCGGGATTACATGGAGCACATGACACACCTGTAAGAGATTCCAAAAGGTATTTCCTATTTTTTTCATTAAATGCACAGGCTGCTTAAAAATGTTTGGAATGGTATCTCTAAGGAGTATAGAGAACAGTAAAAAGTTGAATATATGTTAAGGTCATATGGTTGGTGTGCCTCCTTACACAGACACAATCACACACACTCGCCTGTCACAACCACATAGCTAATTTAATAAACACTACCTTTTAGCCAAGGGCTGACAAGTTTACACACAAAAACACACACAGATACAGACACACACACACACACACACACACACACACACACACACACACACACACACACACACACACACACACACACACACACACACACACACACACACACACACACACACACACACACACACACACACACACACACACACACCTTGGCCTCAAACTGGATCGATCCATGCTATGACCTCTCCTTTATGTTAGTTCCCCTCAACCACTGTGTATTTCCTAGCGCACACGTGATCCTAGGCATTCTGTGAAAGCACCGTTTGACATCTGAGTGGACAAACCAGCTGGAGGAAGAGTGCAGTGGGAAGGCAAGAGAAACAGGAAGTGATGTCAGAAGGTCCGATGAAAAGACAACACAGAGCAGAAGGAGCAGAAGGAGGAGTAGAAGGAAGAGGAAGGAAAGACAATGCCATCTCAAAACAAAAGATAAACATAACTTGCTGTGCGCGCGCGCGTGTGTGTGTGTGTGTGTGTGTGTGTGTGTGTGTGTGTATGAGTATGCGTGTGTGTGCGCATGTGTGTGTGTTTGTGAGTATGTGTGTGTCTTTGATTGTGAATGTGACTATGTGTGATAACAAGGTAACCCAAAAGAAAATGGTTAACAAAATGACACACCATGTCAACATGTCACATCGTTGTTTCAAATAAATAGTAACGTGTCCAACTATCAAAAAGGACTTGTTGAGGCAGCGTCAGGACAGCACGTTACACAAGTCATTACCAATCTCAAATTCGACAAAGACAAACTTAAATTGAAGAACAAACTACCAACCTTGAAAGTCAGATACAATTCCTTCCAAGTGTGGACTGAGCCCGATATCAGACATATTGGATTAAGTCCACGTCTCTCTGTTGATTCTTTAAGATTAAAATGACAAACTGTGGAGCGTGCAGGGCAGCTCTGTTACAGTCCTGACTTCCTACTTCTCTTTATCACTGCATTCAGACTTTAGAGACAGGATGAAACAAGCCACCTCCTATCTTCTCCTCCTCCTCCCTCTTCCTCCTCCTCCTTCTCCCACTCCTCCTCATTCTCCCTCCTCCTCATCGTCCTCCTCCCCATCGTCCCTTCCCCTTAGCAAGCTCCCCATCACTCTGTCCCTTTCCTCTGTAGCGATAAGCACATGCATGCCTGAACTTGCAAGTGTGTTTGTGTCCCAGTGTCTGCAGACAAGCAAAGGAGTATTAAACACACACGAATAGAAAGGCACGATCACATGGAGGCAAAGACACACACTTCCACAACAGAGAAATAAACAGACATGCTCACACAGATGTGCAATGCTAATCATACATACACAAACAAAGGCAAAAACTCTCACAAACACACACACACATGCATAGAACTTGGCACACACGAAAACCATTTCCATCTAAAGGGTGTATCAAGTACTATTTTCTCTCCTAATCTGAGTGTGTCTGACAGCGCACGTGAACAGCGAGTCTCTTAAGCCCAGTTAACCTGCAATCAAGCCCCTATACAAATGCTCCATTACCAGGCCAGGGCCTGGGGCCTGAAAATGGCCCTCAGAAAGGAATTCTCATTCCACTAAAAGCTAACAAGAGCTGACCTCCACTTAGGAGAGTCAAAGCCAGCGCAGAGATTTCACTCAGTTAATACTTTTTAGTCCACGGTTTGCAGAGCAAACAACGTCGTCCACAACTTCCCATGGCATGATAATTGGTGTGCATTCACATCGCTAGACAGCGGTACAATGTTAAAAAAAACAACAACCAAGAAAAGCAGAAACCTGAAAAGCCTTCTTTGGGGGACGATGACATGATGTCTATAGATTTTGGCCTTTGGGGGCGCCAGAGAAGGGAGTCGCACACTGACTCGTCCACAGTATTAGCAGGAGAGGGGGAAACGTCTTCCAGACAGCGTAAGTTAATACAGCTCTGGTGGAGTGCGACTACAGGAGCTGGTGTTTGATGTGAGACTTGGGTTACACTTCCCTCACTTCTCTCGTGCTTGAGAAATCCTGTTGCTCATTTAGCGACTTGCTCTGGTATTGCTGAGTGCAGTTGGAGAGGGTGTTGAAGAAATAATGTAAAGTGGTAAAACATTGGGGCCGCGGTTGTAAGTTGTCCACCGGATGGTAGGGAAACAGAATGGTGCTGTAGTGATTGTTATCGGCCAATCTTTCAGCAGGGGACTCCTCATGGACCAAGTGTTTCAGATGCCATCGCTGTAATTATTGACGCATTTTTCCAAGTGGCGGTTTCCTGTTTGCAACCAGACATGACATGACAGGAAATTAACTTAATGTCGACATCTATTCTTGGGTTAGTATGTAAACTCCCGCTGGAAATGGATTCAGATGACCAGAATATTTTGAGAAAGACCCAGTAGCATACAGGAAGCTGTCATCGCCTCGAATAAAATGTAACCAGGAGATAAAGATTGTAGAGGTTAAGAGACTTTTTAAGGCTGTGGGGGGCGTCTAGGGTGTACTTGTTTACTACAATGTGCAATTAAAGGGTTCTCAGGATTTCTATGGAACAAGATTCAAAAACAGCAGAGTGCCTCATTGCTCAGAGGAGCATAAACAAATGCACTCATCACATCCATGTCCATTTGTACCTAAGGTGTACCGGGCGTCATTTCACACACGTCATTTTTGCAACACATCAAAACATTCAACACAATCCAGATAAATAACACCATCCAAACCCTGTGTAGTAAGAATACATGTAAAAAAGTGCTTAAAGCATAGGTTGAGTATATTGAGCTCCCACTGCTCAGCTTATTGGCAGTCACTTCTCTGTTTCCACGTGCAGTAACAGCGCACGGTATGGTCGTCCCTGCCGGTGGAGGTAGGATACCATGGCCTGTGTGTGTTTTATAGAGTGTGTGTCGGAGAAGGGGCGAGCCCCGTCAGAATGAACAGCCACATTCTGTCGGAGCCGAGCAGAGCCCCGGACCCACCTGCTGCCCCCCTCCCCAACCCTGACCCTGACACCTGGGAGGTGAGCGGAACATTGTGCCCTTTATGACGTGGTGGTCTGGTTACCAACAATATGAACCCACTGGGAGGTGTCTGGGGATGGGGAGCAGAGCGAGCGGCCGACCCAAAGGTCCCCCCTGAATGTTGGCCGGGCACTAATTAAACACATGCCCCGCGATGTACCCCACCCCAAACACAAACGAACATTCACCCGCACACACACAGAAGCGCACGGATCAACACCCGTAAACGTGCACACACACAAAAAAACACACACACATGCACGCAAACATTCGCACACATGTCAGCACACACGCACAAGCGCACACTATCGCACGCATGCACACACGTAAACGTGCATACACACAAACACACACATACACACACGCACATACACACACACACACACACACACACACACACAAACACACACACACATACACAAACCTTCTTGTTATGTGTTGTATAACAAGAGCCTGCGTGGAGGAGGTTATCTCATATGGATCTCAGGCATGCTGACAGCTGCCCCTAGGTGTGTGTGTGTGCGTGTGAGTGTGTGTGTGTGTGTGTGTGTGTGTGTGCATTTGTGTGTGCGTGCGTGTGTGCAGATCCATGCGTATTCATGCGTAAGTGTCCAAACACGTGAGCGCCTCACTCTCCTCTCTGCGTCCCTCTGCTCCTTCACGTTAGCAGTCGACCAATACAGTGGAGCATATAATAACAATGCTCCCATCCATCATCAGCTGTAGATCTGTTTTTCTAGGACACGTGCATTCACGCTTTAGTCCTGCTTAGTCCGCTCACATATAGAGCAGGGTGTGTGGCCCGCGGTGCCCCTGGGATAGCCCTGGTGTGGGGGCACTATAAACCATGTAGCCCCACGACCCGCACCCCTTCATTAAAGCCAAACACCGCCCCTCCCCCCACCCCCTCTCCCCAACCCACCCGGTGTGTATTTATCTAAACATGGAGACACGCTCAGGAAGGACGCTGTGGTACGGAGAGCCAGAGGAGAACACTCCAAAACAACATCTGGTGCAGCGTGCGTACTGTTTGTGTATGTGTCTGTGTGTGTGTGGCTTTGTGTGTTCTCTTGGCTATGAGGATACCCGGTACACATATGAATGTGCTTTACTGATCTGACTTTTAACTGGAACGTGTATGTGCAGTCATTTAGGTCTATGTGTGTGTGTGTGTGTGTGTGTGTGTGTGTGTGTGTGTGTGTGTGTGTGTGTGTGTGTGTGTGTGTGTGTCTGTGTGTGTGTGTGCACATGTGTTTGTATCTGTACCTGTAAAACGAAAAATACAGTGCTGCAGCGCCAGGAAGTAGCAGGCAGGTAACCAGCAGAGCAGGACCCAGCACTGACAGACAGATGGCTGTGTTTGCTTTGTACTCTGTTTACACTAACAGGCTGCTGACACTTTGTACACATCTCATTACAGGTTGGAGATAGACGGTAATTACAATCACACACTATAAAGAAACACCAGAACTTCCCTCACTGTGTCCACATTGCTTGTTTTCCTCAGACCTCTATTTCTGTTCTTCTCCCTCTACTTCTTCTTCCTATTATTATCATAATCCAACTGCTACCGACGCAAAACACAACGTGAGCATTTCCACATCGTTGATTGGCTGAGGTAAAGTCGATTAATGTACTTTTCCTCTGTGTGGTTTCTGCAAGGCACATTGAAAGGCTTTTCTGTGCGGTCAGCACAGGACCAACATGAAAACAACGCAACCACAAACACTAATCTGCAGGCACCGACCCCAAACCGGCCCTTTCTCCCTCGTCTGTGTTATTTATACTCACTGGCTGCTATGGGTTGGGACTCAAACCTATAGGCCTCTGGTTTTGGGATCCCATTCCCTTAAGCATTTGTAGTGACAATGTCACATTAAATCCTCATCACCCCGGACCAGGCTTCAGAACACAAGACCAACCAGAAGTTCAACTCAGCTTTGGATAAGTGGTAAGTGTATGTGCTCATATGAGACTTGGATGATCTTATTCTGGATTTGACCTCACCCACTTGGTCCTATGTGAGCATGTCGGTATCCAGAGGGGAACAATAGCAAAAGGATGTGTTCCATGTGCTGAAGAGAAGCTTCCTGGGGCGGGGCGGTGCCTTATAATGTAGCTGTCAAAAGCCCCCGCTGGGAACAGAGGGCGGGGCGGGGCGGCCCTCCCCTCCACCACAAATAATGTCAAACAATACAGAGGCTGCTGGGGGCAAATGGCATGGAGCTGTTGACTCATACAGGATATCCTGTTGGCTGCCATCACAGGACCGGAAGGAAGGCCGATTTCCTTTATTTCTCTCACTCAGAGTTCATGCAATGTGTGTTTGTGTGTGTGTGTGTGTGTGTGTGTGTGTGTGTGTGTGTGTGTGTGTGTGTGTGTGTGTGTGTGTGTGTGTGTGTGTGTGTGTGTGTGTGTGTGTGTGTTTGTGTGTGTGTGTGTGTGTGTGTGTGTGTGTGTGTGTGTGTGTGTGTGTGTGTGTGTGTGTGTGTGTGTGTGTGTGTGTGTTCTGAATAAACAGAATATGGCTGAGAGGGTATGCATAAACTGCACAACACATACCTTTTCCTCTCAAAGAACTTTACAGAAAACCAATGCTCTACACGTATGAGCTGGATTTTTTTCGAACTAAAAGTTACTATAATGACTGATAATGTTATCAAGAGTCATCTCCTTTATGAACAGACAGTCACAGCATCGTTACCGTCTGACCGTCGTTTTTATTGGAAAATTGCCATTTGTTTTGAATAAAACAGACCACACAAACATAATCATAAACATGACTTCAACAGGCTTCCTGTTGTACAATTGTTATTATAAAGAATAATAATTCAATCAAAACAATAACAAAAGAGGTTGTTTTCTGTTGTCTTCAACACACTGCTGAAAATCGACATGACGTGAATCAGGCAGAAATCAAGCTGACGGACGAGGTAATGTATGAATGTTTTATTCGTTTCATGTTGACACAGGTTTATTCGTGTTACGTCACTTTAGTCACCCTTGGAGGAACCATCCAGAACTAAGAAGCAGCCTTCCAACTGGAATACGCCACAATGGAGGCATAAAAGAGTCCCATTCATACACACACACATTCATGGACACGCAAGGGCACAGACACACACACAGACACACACACACACAGACACACGCACACGCACATGGACGCTTTCTGTGTTTCTCTGAATGGCCCTCCATTCCCCCTGGCTGAAGCTGCTATCGCAATCAAAAACATCTGAGGGGTATCTGAAAGGCTGCCCGTAGCTATGGCACCCCGTCAACACAAAATGACATAAGAACCTCACTTCAACCCTGACGTCCTCCTCACCCCCTGCTGAAATCAACCCTGAATCCCCGCTCCCATTTCTCGGTGAAATGTAAATCATTCACATGCATGGAACTTTCCCTGCGAAATGGTGGCCCAATGCTGGTGATGGAGCCTCCCACTCACACAGCAACACTGCCATCAAGTGGTGAGGAGAACCACTAAAGCAGTCGGCCAGAGAGTTTAGACAGCGCATTCACAACTGAATCCAAAACTAATTAGCAGGGTTCATGCTGCCAAGCTCTAATCTTAGTAAAGCTCTGGGTAGAGTCGTAAAGCTACCTCCGTCTGAGGGGAGATGTCTAATGTGTTAGTTTCAGTGAATGACGCCCATGAACACACCAACACTGTCTGCCGTCTCACTGGTAGTAAATATAGGAGAAAATTCAGTGGTGTAGGAAGTGGTCCATATTGACATGGACACACTTGTGCATATGCACAGAAAACCTCACAAACAGTCAAATGAATACAATCCGGTTAGCTTCCTTTCTCCCAATCAATTTTTCACCCTCTTTCCCTCTCCCTCTCTCCCCTATAATTTCTCGCTTAGAACCCCCCTCAATCAAAGATTATCCAAGGCAAGCCACTGCTTCCCTGAACTGGCCGAGACAACAGATATCCTCTCTACGAGCGCTCCCAGAGTCCTGAGTCAAAGTCTTAAGCCCTCCTGCTAATTAAAGGGCCATCGGCGCAGCGCAGCGGCAGACCGGATGTCCTCATGCCGCGGCTGTCAGACTCAGAGTGTGCTCCCCATGAGAGCCTATTGATCGCTTCTCAGCGTGTATTCCCTTCAGTGAGACGGACCACAAGACGGTTTCTTTAAGAACAAAGTAACAGCCAAGACCCTCCTAACTGAGCCATTTAGAGAGAGAGCAGAAAGTGGAGAGAGACGGATAGGCGTTGGTAATGATCTGATTCACCAGAGGTGAATCAGATGATCCAGGAAGGGCTGCAGACGGAAGAGAGAGAGGGAGAGAGAGAGAGAGAGAGAGGGAGGGAGAGAGAGAGAGAGAGAGAGAGAGAGAGAGAGGTGTCAGGCAGACAGAAAGTCAGGTAATAGAGAGAGTAAAAGGGGAGATGACAGGCAGAAAACGTACTTAGACAGACAGACAGACAGACAGACAGACAGACAGACAGACAGACAGACAGACAGACAGACAGACAGACAGACAGACAGACGGACAGACGGACAGACAGACAGAAAGACAGACAGACAGACAGACAGACAGACAGACAGACAGACAGACAGACAGGTGTCTAAAGATCTGTCGCCTGATCCAAGAGACTCAAGCAACGCATGTCAAATTCAGGCAGGCAACTGCTTCCTTCAGCAGGCGACAAAACCGTTTCCTCTCAAGTTTAACAAGGAAAGGGGGAAGAAATCACATTCTTCTCCAAGGAAGTAAAGCCCTACATTTTAAAGTTTGAATGTTGTAAAAATTGTTTAAAAACTTACCAGCTATTCTGTCTCGCTCCATTCCTCAATCACTACCTCAAATAGCCACATATAACTTCTTGTTTCTCTCTCTCTCTCTCTCTCTCTCTCTCTCTCTCTCTCTCTCTCTCTCTCTCTCTCTCTCTCTCTCTCTCTCTCTCTCTCTCCTCTACACACTGCCTCCCCTAGTTTTCAGAGACTTCCCCCTTTTTTTTCCCTTCTTACTTAGTCACTTTGTCGCTCTGTGCCGAGCCCTGCCTCTCTGCTCCCTCCTTTCCTCTTTCTCCCCCCCTCCTGTATGTTTCTCTGAGTTGTACGTTTTTAATGCCTTCAATCTGCTGGAACAACAAGTGACTGAGCCTCAGAGCCATGTGCTGGTTGTATGGACCTCTGCCTCCTGTGTCCCTGCCCTCTCTCTCTCTCTCTCTCTCTCTCTCTCTCTCTCTCTCTCTCTCTCACTCTCTCTCTCACTCTCCCTCTCTCTCTCAGCAGTCATATATCACATGTTCCTTTGTCCCGTCTGTAACTTCCTCTCCACACATTATTTATCATTGAAAAATAATTTCACGCATTTTGTTCGCCCTCTGTTTCTTACTCTGCACTTTTACACCTCAACCATACACACACACACACACACACACACACACACACACACACACACACACACACACACACACACACACAAAAGCAGACGCCCACAAACACACAAACAAACACACACACACAAAAACTATGCACGCACACAAACATGCACGCACACTTCGACATACAGATTGTCATATGCACGCACACGCACTCACACACACAAACACAGGCACAAACATACGCACATACAGCCACGCACACACACACACTTTATTGCACACACAGACATGCACTCTTTCTGACACACACACACACACACACACACATACACACAAACAGCCATACACACGCTTTCTGACACCCGCACACACCCACAGAAAAACTGCCGTGCTCTCTTAACAGCAAAGCCATTGTCCGTCTTTGAAATGAATCCATATTTTCAAACAAGGAACAAATTAAACGCTTATTGCTAGAAAGCTCCAGAAAACAAAAGCAGAACACTTTATGTACACCTCTTAATAGGACTAATATGGAAAAGAATGTGAGTCCGAAAATAGCGCGTCTTAGAAAAACCTAGGACCCATCGATCTATCTATCGCACACACACAAACACACAATTAAACAAACACTTAAACACAGGCTGATGATGTAAAATAGATTTCTAGAAGTGTTTTTAAATCTTTATTAAGCATCCTATACACTTGGGCTTTGAAGATATCAGGAACATGTGAGTTGTGAGTAGAATTAAGGAGGGAGCTGACAAACAAATTGTTTGGAGTCATTGTTTCATTCATCGACAGCTGTTGTCATGCAAAGTACATGACTATGTACTGAGATAAACTTGATTAAAGACAGCACACTGAACCAATAGCCTTTTGATCAGCTGCACAAAGACAGGGGATAGTACGTATTTAAAGGTGCTGTCGGTATGATAGAGAATCATTTGAGTACAATTTATTAGAAATGCCATAATCATCCTTTAGCTATTAGTGAGTAATATGCTCACTAATAGATCAAATCTGTTCTGCTTGCCTGAGTCTGCATCTGTATGAGACCATTTAGAACTAGCAAATGCCTTTCCTGCTGAAAATGCGGTGAGTGCTGTAGTACAAAGTGAGGTTGAAAATATTTTTGAATAAAGCTACATAGATTAAGACATAAGGAAACGTTAAATGGCTTAAATCAAGTGAAGGGATTTGTTTTGAACAGAGCTCAAAAGACTAAATGGAGTAAACAATGTAAACATGCACACCATTTAAAAATATGTCAATGGTTGGAAACAAATAAATTTACAGCTGAATGAAAAGCGCAAAGTATTGCTTAAAATTCAGAAATGTAAAAGAAATTGAACAAATAGTACGTACACACCTTATGCTAATTTTTCCAGCCTAACGTTATAAAGTTGTCCAATTGGGCGGGATAATCACCCAATCTGGCAACGCTGCCTGAACA
>NC_079414.1:7439101-7621601 GCF_026213295.1 Gadus chalcogrammus | reverse complement strand
ATCACCAACGGTGACTGACACATCACTGACACCAACCGTAGAAATGCGTGAACTATATAAATATTACGTTACATAACATTGAACTCTGATGCAATGTCCTGGGAACAATGTGCGTAACAAGAAGAGGCCCAGGGCTCTGTGAGCCACAGTTAGGTTGTGTCATCATTAAATCATTACAGCAGTGTGTGACCTTAACGCTTCTGAATCATCCCATCATCTTGCCCAGCCGTTGGTGATGTGCAAGCCATCAAGCAGTCAGTTAAAGAGCAGAATAACAATAAGGAAGACATAACTATTAAAATTATCACTAGCTCATATCCACAGCTCATCACTCACAGACCTATGCACTATTTAAAAGGTCCTGGCTTTACTAAAAAAACATTACTAATATCATTTGTCAGAATTACTTGTACTGAATCTGCCAAAGGCACGCACACGCCTGCCAAGAACTTAAGCATTAGCGATGTCGCACTTTGGTCCTTGTCATAAGAGTACTTGTATGGATTTCACTGTTACTCTTAACTCTTCATTGTCGAAGACAAAGAAAAAAGTGCTATATTGCCATTTGGGCAGGCGCTAAATGCTCTCTAAATGCAGAATTGGTACCAGGAAGTAATTTTGGTGTTTGACAATTATATTGGTAACGGATGTTTGAGTATAGACAGGGAACCCGATAAGATGTTTTGATAACCCAGACCGGTATTATCCTTTGATTTGACCTATAATCTCACTTAATCAATAATCCAAATTTCATGTCTCCAAACCCCTTACATAAAACAGCACTCTGCTGAATGTGTAAACACTCATTAGCTGTGTTACAGCATGGAGTATTCCCAAACAGACATTAGGTCTGAATGAATGGGCATCCAGAGTCTGGTGGGACGGACACATCTCGGATTTAGAGACGGACAGAGAGTTGGAGAGGAGGGATCAGAGGGGGAGGAGGGGGGAAGGGGGAGAAAAAATGAGGAACGCAGAAAGAGAGTGAGAGAGAGAAAGAGAAAGAGGGGGTATGAGAAAGAAAGAGAGAGAGAGAGAGAGAGAGAGAGAGAGAGAGAGAGAGAGAGAGAGAGAGAGAGAGAGAGAGAGAGAGAGAGAGAGAGAGAGAGAGAGAGAGAGAGAGAGAGAGAGAGAGAGAGAGAGAGAGAGAGAGAGAGAGAGAGAGAGAGGGGAAAGAGTTCCTGTGGTTATGGACCTCTGTAATAAGCATGCCAGGCTCCTGATGTCTACATCCACAAGCGTGGACCCACACACGCACACACACACACACACACACACACACACACACACACACACACACACACACACACACACACACACACACACACACACACACACACACACACACACACACACAAAAACACACACAAAAACACACACACACACACACACACACACACACACACACACACACACACACACACACACACACACACACACACACACACACACACACACACACACACAAATTGAAAGCAAGAGGAAGACAGAGAATTGTGATGGCATGCATATACAAACCACACACACTGGCACACACACGCTAACACACACACACACACACACACACACACACACACACACACACACACACAAATTGAAAGCAAGAGGAAGACAGAGAATTGTGATGGCATGCATATACAAACCACACACACTGGCACACACACGCTAACACACACACACACACACACACACACACACACACACACACACACACACACACACACACACACACACACACACACACACACGAACACACATCCACACACTAATACACATTAGTGCATGCAAGACAGCCAGACAGATACATAGTGACATGTCCCATTTCCCACCATATGCTACTCACTATTTATTGCTTATTTCTTGTTTTTGTTGATGGCCTGAAACATCATGCTTGTTCCATTGCCCATCACTATTAATAGCTGCGCTTACACAATGGCAGATAAAGATTGTGTGTGTGTGTGTGTGTGTGTGTGTGTGTGTTTGTGCGTGTGTCTTTGTGTCTGTCTATTAAAACATGGGTCAACGTTTTCCAGCCCACAGCTGAAAGTTAATCAGCATGGAATCTCCACTGTGAGCAGAAATGAATTGGCCCGTTAAGAGATATGCGTCACGTTCTATACAGCAGAAGAGAGTAAGCTAATCTATAGGGCTATAATATATAGAGGTATAAAAATACAATAACTTATTAGATAATGTCTAAAGTTGAGCTTTACCGCAATACCTCTGGGGATACTTTAAGCCAAGCGAGTGAGTCAT
The DNA here is from genome assembly GCF_026213295.1 of Gadus chalcogrammus. NCBI lineage: Eukaryota > Metazoa > Chordata > Actinopteri > Gadiformes > Gadidae > Gadus > Gadus chalcogrammus. The sequence continues at coordinate 7,619,345 of NC_079414.1, read as the reverse complement.
TTCATTGCAATCTTTCATCGCCACTGTGAATAAGATCAAAGAATCCTCTAGAACCACATGGAACTCGTGAGGTAAGGCTTAAACCAGCAGCAGGAGTAAGAACGCTAAGCAGGAAAGCTAAGTAGGAGAGTTCAGACGGTGGATCACCAGCGAGCTGTCCATTCCCCAGAGGGGGCTTGAGTGAACTGGGCACCTGATGCTGGATGTGTGCTGGTGGTCCGGGCCGAGGCGCTGGGACCCCGGCGGAAGGGAACAAAGCCAGTGTGTCTCACTGAAGACACACTGTGGAGGTGGGATAAAGAGCATCATTGAGTCCCTGCATCTGCTTGGGCCGCTTCGGGACCTGCCGCTGTCTCCCCTGCGTGGGAGAAGGCATGGCAGCGGCTGTGGTACAGGTGATGCATGCAGAAGGTGTTCTCACAGCTGGAGCTCTGTCCCAAACTGGTCACCCTGATCACAGCTGATCTAAATATACACTGTACATTAATCAACCTATGGATGCGTCTGGTAGGTGGAGTACAGACATGTTTCACATAAACAAACACACACCAAAATACACACAAGAACTGGACAGAGGATGGTATAAATGATGAGAGCTTAGGTTGTCCTATAACAGTACCACTTGAAGTCTGGAACTATTTGAAATCTCGAAAGTTGACATCAGGGACCATAAGATTATGATTCATGAGTCCACACAAATCCCCCCCCTCCCCTCCACCCTCAAGCAACTACTTGCTAGAGAAAAGCAGCCATTGATGCCAACAAGAGAACCTAAAAGAGGACTGTTTCTGAGATGACCTCATCACCAGGAGGCCGAAACACTCTGATCTGTCATGCGTAGGAAGACAGCTAAACGAGTAAAAAGGACAGAGTGAGGGAGGGAGGAAAGGAGGGAAAGGGAGGGAGAAAGATGTGCTTTCCCCTCTGTGACTCTATGTTCTTCCAGTGTCTCTTTACAACTACCACACAAACTATTCACTTACACACCGCACACACAGCAGCAGAACATGCAGTCCATTGGGGCCGAAGATGAGCTGGGCTGAGGACAAGGTCTCTTGGCCCACTGCCTAAATCTAGGGAACATCGCCCCCAGGTCCACCACGACAACTCATCTCTTCTTGAAGAATACTGTACAAAAAGATACTCATCAAATATTGAAGGTTTTAAACATACATGAGGAAAGGGAATAAAGGCTGTATATTCAACAAACAAGCCACAATAACTAGGATAGAAACCATCATACGCTCCTCATCAGGTTCTTTTCAGCGCTTTTGGGATGAGATACTGGTTGAGTGAGCGGTTGTCGGTACATTCTTAATTTATAACCGTTTGAAAGCCATTTTAATTTCAATCAGCACAACTCTCAATACACAAAAAAAGTATTCATACAATACGACTATACATTGGCAGTGACATTTATGTCCGAACACTTTTTAATGAATAAGCATCTCCCTATAGAGTAAGGGGTACACACGTGCATAATAAAGAGTGAGCATGTGTGTGGGTGTGCGTGTGTGATTGTGTGTGTTAAAGTGTTATCATAACCGGGTGAGCTAATCCATGTATCTGAGCTGCTCTTTTGTAGTTGATGACTGGAGCGTGCTCAATTCATATTGATGCACGTGGTTTAAACACGTGAACCTCTCTGATATAGTAATTCAGTGTATCACGAATCTGAAAAAATCACTTACTTTTATTTAATGCACTCATGTTTTATTAGTGGTAGGTCCAGCGCTCTTTACTTCATGACCGATGGCGATGACTCAACCAACTTACTTAGCTGACGAACGCTGAACTGAACCTGAATCTGAATTATCTTTCCTGAACATTTGATGTTCATTACACACAAATTCAATGTAAAAAAAGATACAAAAAAGCTATTCTCTTGCAGCTTTATAGTATGCTATGACTGAACACAAAAAGGAAACACATTTGTTCTGTAATCCTATCCATCAAACAATAATTGGATCCGTGTTGCTCCCAGCTGTCATGTGTTTCCCACTGCCACATGTTCAGCCACATTAAGGTCAGAACACGGACACCATGGTGGACCAAAACAACATTTGGGGTAGCAGCAGGATTCATATCCATTATGTGTGGAAAAATTACATTTCTTAATGGGTGCTAAGTTATGGTCCTGTGGTCCTGGTCATATGTCCTCCTGCTTGTTGACATTACACAGTTGAAAGTCAAATAGAGAATTCAAAAAGAGCGCGCAGAGAGAAGAACGTTCGGATGAGTAAATCTTACTGGCTCAACTAATAAAATGAACTTCAAAAATGCAATTCAGCGAATATGACATGTGCCTTTAATAACCGCGGCATAATTCATACGCCCAGGTGTCTGGACAGCACCAGCGATAAAGACAGACTCTCACTGATAGGGACTGAATACAAAACAGCAATGCCCTTTTGAAACACAACCTTTCTCTTCCGTGAAAGGTCAAAAACTGGTTCCATCTAACTGTTGGTTCAGGTTGATAGGCATTAACTGTGCTTGAAAGACAAAATTAAAGTAAACCAATTTGTTATGCGATAAAAAGTGACAATCTGTAGCCTACCTTTATAATAATACTTACTTTTTTGTATAATATAGACAATTATATAACAGTCTTCATTTGAAAAGGACGCACATGCCTCGCACAGCTTGTGCTCGTTTGCTAAGATTTGAATATACAATGCTGATGATGTTAATGACATTGACCTACCTGAATTTGCAGTCTTTTTCATGGTTCAGGGAACTTCGGTAACTTCAGCAGTAAACGGTGCGGTCCTGGAAGGGAAGCAAGTAACTCGTGTGTTTGCCCTTGACACCTTTGTGCTCTTCTAGGTATGACCGTTCCTGTGTCGTGCGTCGACCTCGACCCAGCAGACGGTGGAGTGCGACCGCTGGACGAAACCTATAGGCTACGGAGCTCGTCGCGCGCGTGGCAGTAGGCTGAAGTACAGAGGAGCGCACGAGTGTACATCAAAAGGCTGAGCTCACGAGCAGCACGCGTTGACTGATGTTTTTTTTTTACGCGCCAATCCTAAATTGGTATTTTCCAAGAAAGACGTCACCATGGGCTATTTTTTTTTGAGACGATAATGTGGAGTGAGAGATTAGGCACGCTATATATCCATCCTAATGTAGGCCTACATATGATATATTACTAAAATAAAGTGATATTATATTGTTGTGCATTCCTGGTGCTTTAATTCATTAAACAGGAAATCGGCCAAATCCACTTTATTTGTGTTGGATCCACGGTCTATGGTTTTTACATACAGGCCTGCATAAAACATATTTATCCTAGGTTTCGGGGGGACTATCTATTTGTGCATTTGTTGTCGTAAATTATCCTTTGAGATGCCCTTTGCAGCTTGGCGTTTAGCATTTCTGAATAGGCCTAGGACATCGTTCAAATGTATAATAAAGTAGGCCTATTAACGTAATCTGTCCTCAAATCATGAGAATAATTGTATGCATTTATTGTAGTGCCGTCTAGCGTATCCAATATGTAACTTCGGTAGCAATCTGGATTATTTCACTCGCATACCGTCCATCGCAAGAAGAGGGCGCTGTTGCCTGCGTCATTGACTGTGTTGAGTTCTGTGTTTCATGGAGAGGCATCCGTTTCTGGGAAATTCATCGAGCCAACTATGGAAGTGGCAAGATTGTGTTAAAAAATGTAAGGCTAAATCACACTTTTCAATTAGAAGGCGACTTTTAGCTCTGTCTAGTTAGCTTTATTATCACTGATGGCCACAATTTATAATTACTATAGCCGTAATTATCAGTTAGGATCTTTTAATATAGGCCTTATGTACAACTCACACAACAATTGCAGTTGTCACTATTCCAAAAAAGTATTAAAACTACGATTGTTTTCTTGTTATATTGGGAGTACACTGGTGGTCAATCATTTCAACAAGTTGGAATTTGTAATTACTTGAATAGAAACAGGATACTTTTTTAAAAGATAATGTGGCAACCAAAGGTGTGAACGCTCATTGAGATGCGCGAGGGATTCTGGGGGGTTCATTTATCCTGTGGGTGACTCTTTCGGGGACTGTGTGGTTGTTAGAGTGGGGTTAATGGGTTGGGGTTGTTAATTTGTTGTGTGTTGTTGAGTGTTGACATGTGTGTATCGTTGCCGCCACCGTCACCGAGAGTGACGTCTTCGTTTATTTGGTGCGCTGTTTTCCATGTTTGATGTTGGTCGTGAATAAAGGCAGTCCGGAGTCGTGTGGTGTATGGGGCACGGTACTGCATAATTGGTTGAACCTGGGCTCCCGTCTCATCTTTCCCGTGCTGCTCGCCACATTGGTGTCAGAAGTAGGATTGGCCTGCACACGCGGATAAAGGAATGGGATTGACGGTCGAGCCCATGGAAGCACCAACCGACGCCGACGCATCCTGCCTTGTGGGTGCGCAGCGGCCCACGGACGGAGAAATGGTAGCTGTCAACCGCACCCTGGTGGCAAGGACGGCGGTGAAGCTGCCGAAGTTCTCCGGGGCAAAGCAGCTTGAGCCGTACCTTGCCCAGTTCCGGCTTGTTGAGTGGCACAATAGCTGGGGTGCCGGGGAGGCGGTTGTCCACCTCGCCCTGGCGCTGGAGGGGACGTTGGTGCAGGCGCTCCTGGATCTGGCCCCAGAGGACCAACGGGACCCCCGGGCCCTGATCCGGGTGTTGGAGAGGCGTTTCGGGCAGAGGGCGGCCGTGAACCACAGCCGGGAGCTGCTAAGCAGCCGCTGCCGCCGGGAGGGGGAACGCTTGGGGGCCTCGAGCGGACATTCAGCTGTACGCCCGGCGTGGCTACCCCGACTTCCCTACTGCAGCTAGGTATGAGCTAGCCCTGCATTCATTCCTTCAGGGACTTGCCCCGTAGCGGCTGAGGCAGCACGTCCGCCTCATCATGCCCCCGACCCTCAATGTGGCTCTCGATGTGGCTCTCGATGTGGCTCTCGACGTGGCGGAACGGGCGGAGCGGGAGTTTTCCAACCAACCCAGCCTGCAGCCGTCCACGGTTGATGATTGCCAGTACCAGTCTGGTCCAGCCAAGAACTGCTGCCGTCGCTGTGGTACCCGGGTGGACGCGGCTGGGCCAGCCCTCTCCCGTGGCACAATGACAGTGGCATTCCAGTCCGGGCCGGACAAGGACCGGGTCCAGAAACCCAGGCCACTGGACCTTGAGCCGCAGCAGTGTCGGCAGCTGGGGCTGGTCGAGGACTGCGGGTGGATGGGGCAGCGTGGCACCCATCCTCGTCCCAGCCACAGGCTTGGGCGGCAGTAGCGCAGGAGGTAGAGCGGGTTGGCTGGTAACCTGAAGGTTGGTGGTTCGATCCCCGGCTCCTCCTAGCTGAGTGTCGAGGTGTCCTTGAGCAAGGCACCTAACCCTGACTGTTAGCTCCCGTCCTGTGAGGACGTCATAGAGGCAGGTGGGATCAGTAACCCTCTCCTCGAAATCTACTACTGAAGAAATTTACAAAATGAATTTCATCGCTGGATCGACAATTGGGCCGGTCCAGCAACTCCCAACGGCTAGCCGTTAAAAGGAGCATATAACTGTACTGTACTGTTGGCCGTCTACGGGCCAGATGGCGGAGGGCAACGGAGGATGTCCCCGAACAGCGCTCCAGCGCCCCCTGACGGCAGAAACTGGTGGGGGCCCCGATGGCAGTGGTCCCCGACCACAACCCGAGGGCTGCTGCTGACCCGTGGGTTCGGCGGAGGGCCTATTCCGCCCGCTGCGGGTGACGGGCGTCACGGACTGCGCCGCAATTAGACAGCCACCGGCAGGGGTGGCAAAAACATTATGAACTAGCCTTATTTCTCCTTTCCAGATTGACCTGGACTAAAAAAATCTTTCATCATATTAATCTCTAAAACCCGATGCATCTTTTTCAGCCTGGTCTTCTGCTCGAAAAATGTTTACTTTTTCCCACAATTTCATAGAAACGTCAACGTCCACAATCTTAGCCCATTTTTCCTATATCAGCATTTTGTTATTGTGTTTACTACCATTCGGTGGATACCATTAACAGTGCAAATGTTCAGTTCTTTACTCTTTTAAGAAAGCCCTTAATTCTCTGCGTGATTGGAAATGCGTGATTGGAGTTTTCTTAATGTTATGCTAATGCTATGCTTATCAATAGACATTTTCACCATCTGAATGAGGCTTCTTGCAGTTCAGCAATGTCAGTTGGTCAACGGGATAATGCCTTGTACTGGTGGTGATATTTAGGTTGAGAGTTTGAATCCCGATAAAGCATTATGAACAAGATGAACATGACATTCTGTCATTGCCAATCATTTAAGAAACAAAACACTGAACAGCACCTGAGATTCATCAGGCAAGTTTCCAAGTATCTGACTGCCAAGACACAGTAGGCCTATGGCATTAAGGGGAACCTCTTCGATAACCATTTTTCCTTCATAATTAACTGTCATATTTATATTTCTTCCGTTAGTGTTCTTGAGTACAATTGTTTAATTTCCCCAGCATTTCAACGTTTTTTCAGGTAGGCTATATGCTTTTAAAGGAAAAATCTGGTTTAAAATGGATCTGGGATATGTTTCATATATATATGATAACAAGTTTGGATGTTCGTTTGGGAGCTGACAGGCGCATTCTACCAAAATGCTATAAAGTTGGAACGATGGGGGCATGTGTTATGGTAAAAACTAAATCGCTATTCTAAACCACTTAAAAGGCTAGAAGTAGTCAACACTTTTTTGGTAGTATAATAAGGGTCTTAAAATATAAAACGAGGCATTGATAACTTTTTAACTGTACAGATTGTTTATTAAAAAGGACATTCTATACACACAATACCATCAGTAGTTCACCTGTCGACGCCATCTTGTTTTTAAGACTCGATAAGTAGATTGGCGAACACAGAGCTTGCGTGTTGTTGACGGATGGCGCAATCTCCCAAACGAACATCCCAAATCGTTATCATACTAAACATGGCCCAGATCCATTTTACACCGGATTTGTACTTTAAGAAAGCCTTTAATTCACTCGAGAAATGTGTGCTTGGAGTATTCTTGATGTTGTGTGCCTATCAATAGACATTTTAACCATGTGAATGAGACTACAGTTCAGGTTTGTCAGTGGTTCAATGGGATAATGCCTTGTACTGGTAAACCTTAGGTTGAAAGTTTGAATCCCGATTAGAGCATTATGAACAAGCTGAACATGACATTCGGCCATTGTTCTGCAGCCCACTCACCTGAAAGCCGAGGCACAGTATGGCATAAAGGGGAACATCTTTCCTTCATAAATATGTCCTTCTTTCATATTTATCAATCTTCCATATATATATCTTCCCTTTGTGTGTTCTTGACTTTTCGTTTTGCCCGGACCCCTTTAATCATCGCTTGCAGTTATATTATTGATATTGATTTGGGAGTTAATTTAGTTTACTATTCCAACATAATGCAAACAAAGTCTCACTTCTCTTAGGGTTAGATTGCATCTAACCCTAACCTTTATCGTTATTTGCATTTAGGTCCATCTCCTCTGTTTAAGCAGCTGTGATTAAACGCAGGTGCAGTTGATTAATTTGAATAATCTGTCATTTAACTCACAAACACCTTTTGAGTCTTTATGGAGGTTCAAACATAATGACAAACATTGCGATTAGTATCTCATTATTATTCGATGTAATGTAAGTGTTATCAAATGGGAAAAAGTGAAGTCTGAACGTACTGTATATCTACGTGTTCGTGTTTTTGTTACACAGGAGGTGCTGCTGGGTCTTTTAAATACTCACCAGATGGTTACTTCATCCCAATTGCAAGTAATATAAACAACACATATGTTAAATTTGTTCACTTTACCTTTGTTAAATAACATTTATGAATATGCCACTCGTTTTTGTTTCTTTTTGTATAAATGCAACAAAATAAGGAAATGCCTCATAAAACAGACATAACTGGGAAATAATCAACATTATTAGAAATTGAAACATACTCAATAACATCTGTCTGAACAACACATTAAAGCCTTTGAACACGGCCATTATACGTTTTTCAGACTGTACCACACATGAAGGGGCAGAGTCTCACTGTGTGTGTATTGCATATGTATTTTTTGCACTGGTTGCATGTATATTGTGTTTTTCTGTCCATCATGGGTCCACACACTTCACAGCGTTTATTTTTGGCCGACGGGCTGGTCCTACATCTGGCTGCTTGCGGGTTGGTCCTGGGGCTGGCTGCTTGCGGGTTGTTCCTGGGGCTGGCTGCTTGCGGGTTGTTCCTGGGGCTGGCTGCTTGCCGGTTGTTCCTGGGGCTGGCTGCTTGCGGGTTGTTCCTGGGGCTGGCTGCTCGCGGGTTGTTCCTGGGGCTGGCTGCTTGCGGGTTGGTCCTGGGGCTGGCTGCTTGCGGGTTGGTCCTGGGCCTGGCTGCTCACGGGATGGTCCTGGGGCTGGCTGCTTGCGGGCTGGTCCTGCCTGCTCACGGGATGGTCCTGGGGCTTGCTGCTCGCAGGCTTGTCCTGGCTGCTGAAGGGCTAGTCCTGAGGCTCTTTTACGTTTAGGAGCTGGCTGATGCTCATCCTCCTCTTCAAACTCGGTGTCAGACTCTGAAATGTTATCCTCACTTTCCGAAACTATTTCCTCTGCATCACCATCAAAACCCTCTGTCTCTTCAAATATCAACTGTAAGGCAGTCTGAACAGAGAATCGCTTTGCCATCTTGATCAGTTGTGGTATGGAACCACGCTGACAGAGCTTTTTTATAGTGTCAGGTCCCCAAGCTTGATAGTGTTGGGTGCTCCAATGTTGCATCCTTGTGCGGGAACAGTGGGTGCACACTGTGGGTGCTCACACCAAGGGCCCATTCACCTGCTTTACTCTTTCCCCCTCTCTCTTTCCCCCTCTCTCACACACACACACACACACACACACACACACACACACACACACACACACACACACACACACACACACACACACACACACACACACACACACACACACACACAGAGGAAGAAGGGAAAATGAGGGTGCACAGAACCTATGATTTCCACACTTAAACTAGCTCCGGGTCCACTGGACCCGAACATATATATAAATGTGATGGGGGGGTACACAGGGGGGGGTCATTGAAAATGTTTTCTGATTCATGTTCCTCACAGAAAATGAGCCAAAGCCAATGAATCTTAGTTCAAAAAAATAATTATTTGTATCACTTTTATAAAGCTAAAAACTGAAAACGGGTCCCACAGACCCGAACACCTTATAAGGGATATTTATTGAAATGTAGCAAAGAGCGTGCATCACGTGAAATCATTCATCAACAATAAGTAAATCAGGTGTACACAGTAGGTATGTCTGGATGATGTTATTCTCATTTGACCAGCCCGTTAATATGAACTTGTGACCTCAGGATGGTCTCACAAGGATAGGATCATGTCTTCAAGCCCACAAAATGGCATGGCCTCGAAGGCACACCATTAAAAACTACTGGCCTGTAGCTTTTGTGGCAAATTTATTTGTGATATCTGTTTTTTGAAAGTCTTTATTCAACTTATTAGCACCAAATAATGCTTTTAACATGAGACCAGTTGATGACATTGATAAAAATGACTAAATGCACACCTCCTGCGCACTATCCCCCAAAAAAGTTTAAAAAGAATAATAATCTTTTTGTGCTGAATCATTGATCACCGAACGACAAGTGTTCAATTATAATGCAGAGAGCTGTGGAGAGAGTTGGGCCCATGCCATAAAGTAGTCACAACCGGTGTGATTATAGTAAACCAAAACTCAACACAAACTGAAAGAAAAAGCAATCCGTTAAAAAAATATATATATATCAACCTACCAACATAATGACTTGTCTTAGTCTTGTCTTAGTTTCACATTGAGATTAGTGAAATTATAATTCCATGTGATTTGCGTGCTGTACTTATTTATCAAATCTGTACGCACAAATACCCCTTGATTCATAATTCCTCTCCTGCATTTGAAAATAACCTGTTGCTGTATAGATTTTAACTATACACTACATACATTTGAGGGTTGGGGTGTTACACAGCTGCTGTATTCTCCCTCAGGCTTGGTTTTGGTTTGAAGTTCATCTGTAAAGAGCACATACATCTTCAACCAAAAATCCTGTTATAATTAACAGAAATCCATTTATGATTAACTTGGCAGTTAGTTGATATTCAGATTGTTTATACCAGCATTGATGAAATTCACTGCTGGTACGACAAAGACCTTTAGTGAACTATTTTTTTCCACTGCTGAAAGTTTGCCCCATTTATTTAATATTTTTAACACAGTAAAAAGCTTATTTGGTCTTGGGTTGTTTGTTAAAAACAAAGAGTACCTAGTTGTCACATGCCTTCTTTCACTGAAATAAATCAAATCAAATCAAATAAACCCACCTTCATAACCACATTCGTTGTTTGTTGGGAGTGCTTGATGGGAACCTGTGAACAAGATATGATACTGTAAGCATGTTATTTCTCAAATAACTTTTTGTTTTGTCATTTCTAACAGGGATTCATAGACAAAGGACCATAACACTGTCAGTTTGTAGCAACCAGTCTGTCACAATGGGAAAATTACCAACCATTTTAATTTGTGTGTAAGACAAACAAAAATAAATAAATAAATACAATCAAACATGCATCGTTAACGTATAATACTTATTTTGTGTTAATATTGCTATCTGTAATTTTTTTGTTAACGGATAACTTTAGCCTCATTATAGTCATAAAAGTCAAGAGTCAGCATGCAGAGACACGTTGGCTCTGGAGTGAATCTTGATAGCTTGTCCCTTGCAGTTTAGATAATATCATGAGGAAGAATCACACAAGCGCATAAAAAGAACTAACGAGATGGAATAGTATGTGTCAAGCAGCAAATCGCAGGTTACAAGCCCAAGCCTAGTTGATATATGTACTGCTGTGCAGAACACCGTTAGTAACTGTTGGGCTAGCCTATAATATGCTACTGGAAAACAAGAGTATTTACTTTGACAGTGTGGTTTTAGAAGACGGACTATCAGCAGCCCAATGATCACAGATCCAATGATGACCACAGGGATGACGATTTTGGATGCCAAATCTGACTTTTGTGTTTTTCCTGCAAAAAAAGGCATGTAATCAGTTTAGTGTGCGTAGCATCTTTTTTTGATTGTGCATCACTAATAAAATAAATCGACCATTTTAAATGAATTACATCGCATGAATAAAACCCATCCAACCACGGTTGCAGTTAAGTGTAGGTATAAAACAGTGGTTCTCAACCCTTTTTGAGCAAACGCCCCCCTGACTTTACCCTGATCCTCATGGGGCCTAAAAACGCCACTCACAATCGTGTTATACTGCTTAAAGGTGTCAATGCATAGTTTTTCATTGATTTTGGGGTGGTCACTAATAGCAATGAATGACCTCTGAGTTGGTTTTGGTGAAAAATATATAAAAAATATTCATGAATATTCATGACGTGCAAATGTATCACCTCTGATTGGCTAACAGCACTTTTCATCACTGTAATAAACCCAATTAATCTTCCAGAGTGACACGGGGGGGGGCACGTCCCCCGTCGTGCCAATTCTTTCGTGCCAAAAAGCACACATTTCTAACCATCTGACCCGTTTCTACTTTCATCTTTGCTTCTGAGAAATTGTGACAATTCACGGATATATTTAATGTAGGTGCGCTGCACTGTAGGCAAACCGCGGCAGAAAAAAAGGTGGCTGCTTCATCTCTTCTTTTTAGAATGAGCTAGAAATTTGTGCTTTTGGCACGGAGAAATTGAAATTGCATGTCCCAGATCACGAATGAATAGATTAAATGACGTGATGCGACAGTGTCACGTATTTCCGTGAGACTGGGTTGGGCCACGGCACTCGCGCATCTCCCGCGACTCCCGCCGTGCCCCGTGAACAAATTAATGAATGGCCCAGGAACCGCGGCCACCGCGAAAACAGATTGCACGCAGAGGTCTAAGCCTATATATTTAGCATTTGAAATGCAACAGTCTTTTCGTGGAGACTACGCTCAGAGTATCTGGAACTGAACAACAGCAAGAGGAAGGAGGAAAACGGGCTATGAAACAATTAATTTATTTTTTCTTGCTATCGGCCACGTTCAATTGTGTTGTGTTGGTTATTGAATTGTTAACCCGCAAACTTTGGTTATGTTTACCAGCGTTACTATAGAGATCATGACGATAGCTGATGTGACAGGACTCTGGGTGTGTGCAGGACCGAACCGCGCTGTATGACCACTGTTCCACTGCGCATAGACAGTAAAAAGTAGCTGAGACGGTAGTGGGGTTAGAAGTCAATAAATAAAAATAGGCAATTTATTTCAGGTAGCCTATTTTTTCAGCAAAAAAATTGAAAACCACGAAAGTTTAAAATCTCCCCAAAAAAATGAAAGAAAAATCACGTTCTCAGTCTCTTAAATCTGTCTGATACGTGAGACTAATGCCGCTTTTCCACCGCACATGTAGCTCGACTCGACACAACACGACTCGACACGACTCGACACGGTAGCAGCGCGGGTGCTTTTCCACCGCAAATAGTACCTCCGGGACGTGGGCGGGGTCGTCTGCGCGAAAGGGCCGTGACGTATTTTTGTACGCGACGCAAACAACACCTACGTAACCCACACATGGACAGAACCCACATAACAACAATGGAGAACATCGATGCGATGGTATTCGTGTTCGTATTATTAGCTGGCATGTTGAAGAAGTGGAATATGTTGGCTGTGGCGCTACTATGGCTGTTCTATCGTTACCAGCATGGTTGCCATGTCGCTCTCGTGACTTCGTCACACTCTCTGGCCAATCAGTGGCCGGCCGTCTGCCGACGTCACCTTTTAGCATCGGCTCAGCCGCTTGGAACCTAGAGCGAGGCGGTACTAGAAAAAGCAGCCACTTGAGGTACTAGATCGCGGTGGAAACGCAAAAAAGGCGAGCTGAGTCGAGTCGAGTCGAGTCGTGTCGAGCTGGTACCATGCAGTGGAAAAGCGGCATAAGGTAGAGAAGGACTCCGGGAGAACCATTGGTTACCTTCATGCCGGACTGACTGAGGGTCTAGATCCGAAACGTTATACTGGGTCTCTCCTTCCCGTTCTCCTCTGATATTGTGGACCGCACATGTGTACGTGGAGAATGAAGAGCCTGAAAGCAGGTCCAGTTTGCTGACGAGGTTCAAACGTCCATCTGTGGTCTCGATAGCTTCCTGTTGGGAGCTGGGGGACCAATCCGTTCCATATTCGTCAAACCAAAGGATTTTCCCTTCTGGATAACCGCCAGTAGCGGTGCAGGAAAGGGTCATGGCGACGTTCTGGTTAGGGTTCCTACTGCGGTTGATGTTTGGAGTGCTATATGGGACTGCAAAGAGAAAACATAACTTGGGGGTGAATTAATTAACTTATTAGGGCATTTACATAGCACCTAGTACAATTTGTATGACACAGATAAGTGCTGTTTGGCTAGTATTTTATCTGGTTGTTGTTAGCTCAAGTAACTGAAAGTAAAAGTTATTTAAAGCAAAGCTATTTAAAGCAAATGGAAAAGTAAATTAAGGGGGATTTCTATGCTCATCAAATATAAGTCGCACATGATTCTCAAGCCGTTTTCAGTTTCTCTCTGCTCACCTTCTTTTTTATATGGAGCTACTATTGAAAGCTAAAGGAAACTTTGTTTAATGTTCACATTATATAAATATTCAGATTAAGTATTGGCCACTTATATTTTATTACCAGCGATTACCTACCTGAGAGGCGGAGGCGGGGGGCTGAGCTCTTACAAAAGCCTCTATTGGTCTCCACTATGCACGTGTAGTTCCCACGATCTGCCATCAGGGTGTTGGTCACCAGCATCGAGACATCAAAGGGGATGCTATATCGCTGAGCCAATGTAAAGCGTGGTTCAGATTTAAGGATAGAATCTCTTTTATATTCTATTAAAGCAGTCTCGGCTCCATTTTTCTTCCAAATAATCCTATTTATCTGTACATCTGTTGCCTCTTCTGAAAGAATCAGAATGCACTCCAATAATGACGGTTGGCCGAACCGTCCATTGTTGTTACCATTACACTTCAGTTGCACAAATTCTGCAAAGATAAATGGTCCAATTAGAGTATTGTTTATACAATATATATATGAAAATATTATATTTTATATACTATTATATTCATTTATAAAGTTAGTTATTGTATATGTACCAACTTACCGGTGGTTCCAGCAATGATGGTGCAGATAAGGGTCAGGGACAGTAAGCAGGCATCCAAGGAGGCCATGATATCTGTAGGCAGGGCTGTACAGTGCGACAGTTTTAAGATAAGATAAGATAAGATACAACTTTATTAATCCCCCATAGGAGAAATTTGTTTGTTGCAGAACAGCCCAGCAGCAATGGAAGGACACAACAAAAAAGAACAATGTAATAAATAAATAGAATAAATACAAAGTGCTAATTCATAAGTAGACGCTTATAGTTAAAAATAGGGACAAAAACAAGACAAACAGAACCAACATCAAGATGGGTGATGCATATACACATATATACGCATACCCTAACACACACATGCATATGCAAACACATAGACATACACAATCATCATCAGGCACTGTTGAACAGCCTAATGGCTGCCGGCACAAAGGAGCACCTGAAGCGCTCCGTCTTGCACCTGGGGAACATCAACCTGTGGCTGAAGGTGCTCCCCATCAGCCACAGTTCAGCATGGAGGGGATGGGAGGGTGTTGCCCATGATGGACTTGAATTTGTCCCTCATCCTCCTCTCCACCACCACCTCCAGACTGTCCAGCTCAAGTCCCACAACAGAGCTGGCTTTCCTAACCAGCTTGTTCAGTCTGTTTGACTCCCCAGCCTTGATGCCTCCTCCCCAGCACGCCCCAGCAAAGAACAGCGTGCTGGCTACCACAGACAGATAAAATGTCCTTAGCAGCCTGCAACACACATCAAACGACCTGAGCCTCCTGAGGAAGAAGAGTCAGCTCTGACTCTTCCGGTAGAGGGTCTCTGTGTTGTCCGACCAGATTTTGATTGCATTTGCTATTAAAATATATAATGTGCGAAGATAAATACAAGTCCACTCGCACCGGTGCGGAAGGGTGAGAAGGACCCGTGCCGAAAAAAAATACGTCTTTCTGTAAGACTTTCAATGGCACTGCTAAGCGCGAGTGTGTGGGAGCATGATGCATGTAGGGAAATGTATTTTGAATTATAGGCTCGCCAGTTCCGCTGAACTACTAAAAAACGACATTTCCCGAACATTCGCACGCTGAGGAAGAGGCTTTGTAACGGTCGCGGGAAATTCACAAAACAGAAAAATGAAAAGGTATTTCTCTGTATTCGGAAGTTCTTCTTCATCAAATAAAGATGGAAACTTGGAAAAAAAATCCACGTATGGAAGAGATTGACTCGGCGACCACAAGCAACCGGCACTTTCGGACGAAGCCGACTCCACCCATTACTCCGTCTCGGCCAACGGGAAAACTTACAGGTTTAACCCCCAGTGGTTAAAATTTTTAAATTTGCTGGTCTACGACCAATCCAAGAAGTCTATGTTTTGTAAATATTGCCCCAAGGCAGGGGAAAGGACATCAGAGGTTAATAAATAAGTGTTTAAATTTGTAATAATTACTTAATTTTGTTGAATGTGTTCACCACTTCTGGCTGCTGATGTTTTAAAAAAGGCTCTCATAGTCACTTTACTATTTAATATCATGTTCATTGTCACTACTGTTGTTAAATTTGTTCATATTGTGTTACTTTTGTATATACATGTCCTATTCTGTTCATATAGTTATATCTGAATAATTTTTATTTTTTGACTATAGTATGTGTGCTACCAAAATTATTTTTGTGCTACTGAATTTTTTTGCTTGCTAGCACCAGTGCTACCATTTTAAAAAGTAAGCGTACAGCCCCAGCCTTTGCTTACAACATTACAATGCTTCGCCATTTGGTTGATTCAGTAACTAATAACAGCCTACCAATAAAAATATATCTTATTTACATGAAACTTTCCCGTATGCATAGGCTGGGAAGCCTCCTTTTGAGCAACACGTTTTTGGTGAATCTCGCATTGTCGCAGCTGCATTTCCTTTTCGTAGCCGTCCGTGTCATGCTTTGTTTCTGGTTGGTAGGCGTGCCCTTAACCTGCGTCCTCGTCTCAGTTTGATTGACATGAACAAACAGCCTGCCCAGCCCCCCGATGACAGCCCTCACTATGGCAGTGCACAGATGACAGTTCTATCTCGTAATTTACGGGCTAAAAAGTGTCCCTGAAACGCAGCACCTTTAGACTCGTTAAGCAAATGAGCAATAATGCATAATACCGTAGACTGTATAGATAATCAATGGCGGTTCTACACGGGGGCCTACGGGGGCCGGGACTCTCTAAATCGACGCCACTTCGACCTGGGCGGGACTTTCCGTCCTACGTCACTCGCTATGGGTGTGCATGTGTGCGCGTAGCCGTCACTCGCGATGGGTGTGCATGTGAGAATGGTTTTGGCTTTTAGTGTCTATGGGTTGGTAATAACGGTTCTGATGATTTTTCTGATGGAAAAGTGGTCTTTTATTTCCATAATCTTTGTTCAGTGAACGCATAAACCTGTTTGTTAGTTAGCAGTTAAACAAAATGCGATCTCTTTGTTTACAGTTACCAACTGATGATTGGGGGTTCGATTCCCTAGTGATGCAAGGTTTTTTCTTTCATTTTGGACTGCACACACATCGCGAGTGACGGATACTCGCACAATGTACACACATCACTGTCTTTACAATTTCTAGGCAACCGAAGTTTAAAGATTGTCAAGTGGTTAACTCTTGAATCGCATGTACTAAGACCTGATGGGTTAGTGGTCAGAGAACAACTCATTAACGCGGGGATAAGGGGTTCGATTCCTTAATGAAGCTAGCATTTTTCTTTCATATTGGACTGGATGTTTGTATGCCATTTTGCGTAACTTGTAGTTTATGATGAAGAAATGTTACTGGGGTTAAGGTTAGGGTAACGCTAAGGGTAAGACACAAAGTGTTTTTGCAACACAATGTTTCTTACAATAACAAAGTCCAAAGTTTTGATGACTCCAGTAGGAAACTTAAGATACCTAGAGAAATATGTGAGGGCTCACAAAACATCAACAAGTCAGCAGTGTGGTACAGGGTGATCATTTCTTATATACAGTACAAAAGCTGAAACTATTAGCCAGGAGTGGGAAAGATGCAGACGCAGACGTGGGAAGCAATAAGACACACCAACACACAGTTGCCTGTTGCAAAATGGTTCAGAGTTTAATATAAATAGTTAGGGTTATCTGGTATGGCAATAGTCTAATGTTAGCTTAGTTCGTGGTGTTTCGTCATGTTAATCGCTAGTAATAGTAAGTCATTTGTAGAAATATAGCCTATCATCACAGACTGTAGGAATGTCACCCACCCTCCATCGCGTACGACACTGACGCTCGTAATCCTGTAGTGCAAGGGAGTTTGTGCACAGATCCCTGAGACAAACGGCTACGCGCACACATGCACACCCATAGCGAGTGACGTAGGACGTAAAGTCCCTCCCAGGTCGAAGTGGCGTCGATTTAGAGAGTCCCACGGGGGCCAATGCCCCTGTAGACATGTCCCTGGCCCCCCCTGTGCTGACCAAATAAAACAATTATGATTTTACTGATTTTACATAACTAATGCGACACAACATTCTACACGGGTAAATTAGGGGGGCGCAACCAAACAACGTGGTGCTGCTGCTGGGTGAATGAGAGCTCAGCATCTACTCTTGGAGAAAGGAGCCACGATTTCTCCTGTCGCAAGAGTCGAAGGTAAACAAAACGATTTAATTTTGTAAGGGACTTATTGTTCTTGCACATGGTAATGGTGGTAATACGCTCGGCTCTGCTCGTCTCAACATGCGCACACACAGTGGCGGTTCTAGGTCCAGTTACGCCCCGGGGGGGGGGGGGGGGGGGGGGTATCGTGAACCTACGGACTTCAGTGAGGGTTTCATTCCGTCTATACACGGCACCTCAACGAGCAGGTTTGCGCCTGCAGCCAGAGGGGGCGCCAAAATACCTATTCCCCACACAATGTTATGTCGTACTTCATTGATAACCGCTACGGAGCGCATTTTTTTTAATTTATTTTTATACTGCTCGTGGCGCCCCCCATGTGATTTGCCGCCCCCCATGTGATTTGCCGCCCCGGGCGACTGCCCGGTTCGCCCGTGCCTAAAACCGCCACTGCGCACACAGAGAATTGACAGACTCTTTCAATAGTCCCCAACCTTTATGGCGCCCGAAAATATAGCGTGGGTAAAAGTTAGTAGCAGCCTAGCAGGATTGATATTCGCCGGATATTCGGTTTTGACTTATCCCGTAATCGGATTCTTCGACACATTTCACTATATTACGGGTGTAGTATATTGAGGACAGTCTAGGACACCGTATCGACGCTATACACAACGAGTTAGTTGTTGCTATCGATATCCGTGCGAGAACAGCACTTAAATCTACGTTCCGGCTGCTATCTGTTTCAGGAACTGTCTACAAATAGATTGTTGCGTTCGCGGTCGCCTGCGTACATGTGAACCCGGACACAGCCTACAGCCGTTTACACAAACGCAGCCTGTTAACCATAACCTTGCTTATTCTCTTGTGTCATACACACCTGCTGTTTGTTTGTGAGTCTTTTGAAGAATACAACCGTCCGATGTTACCCGATCCAGACTTGGTGGAGGCTATAGCCTACCCCACTAAAGAGCAACCTTTAATGTTATTTCTGAAAGTACCTCTTCACTCCGTTGATCCTACATAAAAAAATAAGAATATCAGTCGAATACATTACCTTGGTCGACTCGCTCACCTTCGGTATAAACCAAGCTGAACCGAGTTTTAAGTTTCGGTTTCGTATTGACAACCACCGAGACCATGTGGCGTGCCTCCTGTTCCTATCAGGCAGCAGCGCTTTGAAAGACGCGATCTTGTGGCACTGTCTGAACCAAGAGGTCTTGCTCTCGCTTTCGATCTCACGCTTCATGGTTTTCCACTTTGCACCGAAACAAGCTCAGTAATTAGTTTATCGAAAGGAAATGAGATTGGAGGGAAGGGGAGGGCTCCGTCGTATATTTTCAGGAAGTAACCTTATAGCCTTATTTCTGCTCTGGGGACACTTGATGTCAATCCTCTCTGAGCAAAACATATAAACCGAAAGGAGAGAGGGGGGGAGGACATAACAAAATAAAGTGGCGTAGCGTGGAAAATAAATATTATTTGTTTATTCTGATAATACAAAGTAATCACAGAGCAAAATAATTTAACCTGAGGTCAATCTCCAGAGTGAACAATTACGCAGAGGGTGCGTGTTTGTGATAATGGTTTTGTTTCTCTGGTGTTTCAGACCCTCTTTAAAAGGGCACGATTTACCTGAATTTGTGGGCGCTGTCTAAGTTATCCAAAAGGTGTTCAAGATAGAACTTCTCCCCAGGTTCAATTTGGTTACTCAAATCTCTGTGTACACTATTTGCATGATGTACCAAATGGCTGGCTGCTTGGTATTTGAATGAAATATGTGTCCTTGAGAATAGAACCTTCAATCTGTTCTTTTTCAACTTGATTTCACAGATATGGTTATACAATGGCAACTGGATATCAAGTAATAACCTGTGTCTTTAGATATTATCCCCTTATATGACATTATAATGATGCCATGCACAACGATATAGTCCACAAGCGCACAACATTAATCAAACTATGTAGCACTGACAGTAGGCCTATACAAACAGATGGCTGGAGGACTATGAGTCTTTCATCCATTAGAGGAAGAGTTACCTGTTAGAAAGCATAATGGACAAAACATGGACAAATATTTAACTACTTTTATTTTTCAGAAGGTGGTCAGATGGATGGACAGATGAGCATAAGGACAGACCAACTAATTGACTTGATAGACGCCTAAGGGCTGGACAACAGCATATAGATCGTGTATAGATGGTCCCAGTGAAAATCTCTGCAGCCGAACGGGACTCTCTAAGGCCCCGTTGACACGAAGCCGATTTCATGGCGAAACCGCAAAGGTCTTGTACGGTTCGGCCTTCCGTACACACGAAGCCGGCGAATCCGCTGACCGAAACCGCAAACTTCTGAAACCACCCTCGGAGGTGGTTTCAAATCTACCCGGTTTCGTTTTGGATTCGTGTGTACGCCTGAAACCGACTGAAACCGCAAACCATGACGTCATCGCCCCACCCCTCGACCTCCTAGCCAATGGCTCTTAAGCCCGCGGAGTCTCAGAAATCACATGCGAGCATGCGCATAACGGCAGCCTTTATGCGCATGCTCGCCTCTTCTTCTTATTTCATTTCTTCTGGATTTCTGTACCAGAAGCGGCGCCCCTTATGGGCCTGGAATGTGTACTACAGCGTTTCTACAGATCTACCCGGTTTCGCTTGGCTTCGTCTTTACGGAGATACTTCGAAACCGGATAGATCGAAACCGTAACGGTTTCGCCCGTTTCGGCTTCGTGTGAACGGGGCCTAAATCGACGCCACTTCGACCTGGGCGGGACTTTACGTCCTACGTCACTCGCTATGGGTGTGCATGTGTGGGCGTAGCCGTTTGTCTCAGGGATCTGTGCACGAACTCCCTTGCACTACCCAGGATTACGATCGTCAGTGTCGTACGCGATGGAGGGTGGGTGACATTCCTACAGTCTGTGATGATAGGCTATATTTCTACAAATGACTTACTATTTCTAGCGATTAACATGACGAAACAACACAAACTAAGCTAACATTAGACTATAGCCATACCAGATAACGCCATACCAGCTAACCCTAACTATTTATACTAAACTCTGAACCATTTTGCAACAGACAACGTGTGTTGGTGTGTCTTATTGCTTCCCACGTCTGCGTCTGCATCTTTCCCACTCCTGGCTAATAGTTTCAGCTTTTGTACTGTATATCAGAAATGATCACCCTGATCTAACCCTAACCCCAATCATCAGTTGGTCGTTGGTAACTGTAAACAAAGAGATCGCATTTTGTTTAACTGCTAACTAACAAACGGGTTTATGCGTTCACTGAACAAAGATTATGGAAATAAAAGACCACTTTTCCATCAGAAAAATCATCAGAACCGTTATAACCAACCCATAGACACTAATGCCGCTTTTCCACTGCATGGTACCAGCTCGACACGACTCGACTCGACTCGACTCAGCTCGCATTTTTTGCGTTTCCGCCGCGAAAACATGGTATCTGGTACCTGATGTGGCTGCTTTTTCTAGTACCGCCTCGCTCTAGGTTCCAAGCGGCTGAGCCGATGCTAAAACGTCGGCAGACGGCCGGTGACGTCGGCAGACGGCCGGCCACTGATTGGCCAGAGAGTGTGACGAAGTCACGAGAGCGACATGGCAACCATGCTGGTAACAGCCATAGCAGCGCCGCAGCCAACATATTCCACTTCTTCAACTTCTTCAACATGCCAGCTAATAATAGTAATGTGATCGATGTCCTCCATTGTTGTTATGTGGGTTCTGTCCATGTGTGGGTTGCGTAGGTGTTGTTTGCGTTGCGTACAAAAATACGTCACGGCCCTTTCGCGCAGCCGACCCCGCCCACGTCCAGGAGGTACTATTTGTGGTGGAAAACGACCCGTGCTGCTACCGCGTCGAGTCGTGTCGAGTCGTGTCGAGTCGTGTTGAGTCGTGTCGAGTCGTGTCGAGTCGAGTCGAGTCGAGTCGAGTCGAGTCGAGTCGAGCTACATGTGGGGTGGAAAAGCGGCATAAAAGCCAAAACCTTTCTCACATGCACACCCATCGCGAGTGACGGCTACGCACACACATGCACACCCATAGCGAGTGACGTAGGACGTAAAGTCCCGCCCAGGTCGAAGTGGCGTCGATTTAGAGAGTCCCCCCAGGACCGGCGCATACTTCCGCAATCCACCAGTGCTCAGAGGCCAAGCCTGGTATTGCAGCTGTTTAAGCTGGCCGTGGACGGGGGTCCGTCATTTCATGTGGCCCAGAAGTAGATAGTCCGACGTTTTATGCGCCATAACACCAAAAGCAGAACGGTTATCCAAATAACAAGGAAGTGTACAACACTTGCGTTACAGTCCTGGATCTCTATATCTAAATAATATCATATAATACATAGAAATCTATATAATTTAATACATATTATCATGGCCAAAAGCTGTGTGCGCCTCCAGACGATATTATGAATCACAAACGACTTTGTCGGGTTCTGCGACGTCTCTGGTTCTTCCACTTTCACATCAACCTGAAGTCGACTGAACCGCGCGCTGCCTGCTGCCGGCTGCCCGCTGCCGGGTGATGGTGCCTCGCGGCAACCGGCGGCATGTCGCAGTTCATGTACTTCAGCGAGTCAAAGCCAAAGTTCCTTTCCCCCAATTCCTTCTCAACCATGGCTCAGATAACCCCCACAACAGTCTCGTTGTGGAAATACAAGACACGTCAAAGAACCGACAAGAAACACTTGCGTTACAGTGTGTGTATTCACACACACACACACACACACACACACACACACACACACACACACACACACACTAGGGATGGGCAAAATGATTATTTTCCGGGAACTAGTTCTTTCAGTTCAGATCAGTTTGATAGTTCTTTCATTTTGATGGATTTATAACAGGATGTCTTGCTATACTACCAAAGTACCAAGCCGTGTCAACACACCCTCGGGATGTGAGCAGTGCTATAAAGGCTGGACACTTTGAAATTAGTTATTTGAGTAGAAGTCTCTTTGGATGCATGCCTGATGAATTTAGTTTTGTTTTCAACATTCAACAGAAACTCTCACTCTCAGTTTGGCACAGTGCCTCAGACCTGGTTTGGTTGATGTTTGCTTGTAAAGAGCACATATATGTCAGAGCAAATATTCAATCATTAATCCTGTTTAGATGGACAAGGCAGCTAGTCTGGCTTTCTATGTTGTTAAGTAATATAAACCAATACTACCAGCAGTGATGCAATTCATCATCTCCCAAATGGCGGTTGATACCAGTTGGGTAGCATTCAGGCTAAACCACAGCCTCCCTTTTAGAACAATGCTATACTAACTGCACAATAGAATATTTTTTCCACTGCTGAAAGTGAATGACAGCATCTGCAGAAAGATTCGCCCATTGATCTTCCAAATCCATTGATTAAGAAGATAAGGTTGTTGTTTCTACAATAAATTATTTTATTGTTTGTACAATGACGTTTTTTATTGTTTGTGCCTCAATACTTCCAACCATCGGAGCTATATTGTATGCCTACTGTGCGTGACATACGCTCGTCTTGTATTGTATGAATGAAGTATTAGTGAGGTCTTTAAACACTATCTAATACACATGTAATACCCGGCAGCCAACAAGGAGCATTGGATTGTCTTTGCTACCACACAGCACAATTGAAAAAGACTAAAATAACTTTCTCTATCTCCAGTTTCTGTGATGAAGCACTTGGCTTATTCGAGGAATTGTATGTACTCGCATGATTCTGAACATTTCTGGGTAGTATCTTCATGGTTGAATGTACTTGTAGTGAATGTAACGTATATAACAATTCTCACATAATTCACTTATGTTGTTAAGTGTTGTTCTACACACTGTTGTATGCATATCGTTTACTGTCTTGGTTGTTCAAGGATTGCTGTCCCTTTAGATTGCAACGGACAATACAGGCTGTGGAGAGGATCATTGCAGCTGAACTTCCCACCATCGAGGACCTGTACCAGTCCAGGGTAAGGAAAAGGGAAGCAATAATCGCCCTAGATCCGTCACATCCTGGTCACAAACTGTTCAACCTCCTTCACTGATTTGCCAAAAACCATCTTACACAAAGTCAGCTTCTTTCCCAAAGCAGTGACTCTGTTGAACGCTCAGAAGTAGCCCCCACCCTTTCACTGAACAAGGGCTATCAACCCTGTTCTGCATCTACCTCATGTATATTTCAAATTCCAATATTGTTTTTAACATATTGCCAATGCACTGAACTGCCTTGCACTATATTTATATTTATATTGAAATCCTAAATCTTCTTCCTCTTATATTGTTATTGCATAATTTATTTAGCAAATTAGTATATTATATTGTATTGTTATGCTGTATACTGTAAACAGTATATTTATATTTCGTACTGTTCTTTCTGTTTTGCGTCATCTTTTTTATATATTAACAGTTGGTTAAATGTGGAGTGTTGTACTTTGAGAGCAAAGGGTTACCCAAAGTCAAATTCCTTGTTTGTTGCACAAACCTGGCCAATAAAGATGAATCTGAATCTGAATTTAAATGTTAGGAACATCTCATGACGACGTAGAGCCCCTTGCAGGGTTTGTTAACATGCAGCCTGTTTTCTCTTCCTGGTTTTCTAACTAAATAAACAAGTTACGCATTTGGTGTGCTCAACGTGAGAAATTTTCTCTTTCCATTTAATGCAATTTCCAGATATAATTGAGTCTGTGTATTATCAGTATCATATGCAAAGAAGAATCTGTTTACCAAATGCTAGGAAATGAGATTATAATAGTTTGTGTAAGAACAAGTATGAATTCTGTCCCAGGCGGCCCCTCATAGAGCGCTGCTGCATGCAACACTCACCTAATGAATGCACAATATTTGTGAGAAATTTCAGTGACCCAGACCCTTTATCAGGCATTACATAATATGTACTCTGCCACGATTTTGAGTCTAACAAATTAATCACAGAAATAATCTCTGCATATACCATAAAATCCAAATGACCCCTAACATGTCATAGAAGTAAATATTTTATGGCATAAATCTTTTGTTTTGGTAAACAACCCACCTATCTGCTGTTATTGAGACTAGTCTCAATGCTTTTCTCATGGCAGACAACCAATAACAGGAACAAAGAACTTCTGCTTTGGCTCTGCAGTGTCGCCATACAGGTTTTTAAGGTTAATCAGCAGACAAAAGAATGTGTTCCTTGTTTTCCATTCCAACCCACAGATGCATTCCTCGATTTGGGTTTCATTTGTATTTTGCTTAGAAAGACAAATCGCAAATCTATGCAAAGAATACAATACATGGCTCTAAAAAAACAAGAAAATATAGCCACTATTAAGAGGAAATGTACTTGTTTCAAGCAAAATTATCTACCAGTGGATCATGATAATTCCACTTGTTAAGTTTTCTTGAAACAAGAAAAAAATATCTGAGAAACAAGAAATCTAAAAATCTTATTATAAGCAGGAAATACTTAAATTTAGTGTTCTTGTCAAGGTTTACTTGTCTTATTTTAAGATATGTGTTTGTTTTGGAGAATTATTGCTTAGAAACCAACTGGGTTAGACCCATGCTTGCTCAAAACTAGTCAGCAAGAAGATTAAAACTAGATGAATTATCTTGTATTGTTTTAAAAGTCAGAAATAGGTCGAAAACAAGATGAATTTGCTTGTATCAAGTGCATTAAATATCTCATAAATATAACCAATCTCAGATTAGGAAGTCTTGTTTTAAGAAATTGTCTAGTTTTAGGTATATTATACGAACACATTAATATATTTACTGCAAAATCTTGGCAAACCACAACCTTTGGCATCATCACAAAACACAATGACACATCAGTAAGATCAATACCTGTTTATTTTATTGACAAACGTTCATCCTGTGCCAACTGTAATTCAGTCACAATTATCCCATACACAGGTCTCAGTGTGCTGTCAAACTGACTCGACACATTGTAACATACATTTAGTTGCCTACAGGGCAGCACAAAGAGACCAACATAAAACAAAAGTGCAAAGAAAGGAAAGAAATTGCGCATCAACAACCCTACCCCCAACACGTCTCCCATCCCCTGCCCCCACTGCCCTAGAACTTTCTGCGCAAAGATTGGTCTCATCAGTCACCTGCGCACCCACCGCTAATCCCAGCTCCCCCTTATTCCTGTTGACTAAGTGGTCCTCATTACATGTGATGGACGAACAGATAAGATGGCACAACAAGCTGTTGGTATAACTTGACAAGAAAATCGCAAACAGTCTATTAGTCTACTTCTGAAGAACATTAGTTTTGTTTGTCTGCGTGTGTTTGTCTGTGTGTGTGTGTGTGTGTGTGTGTGTGTGTGTGTGTGTGTGTGTGTGTGTGTGTGTGTGTGTGTGTGTGTGTGTGTGTGTGTGTGTGTGTGTGTGTGTGTGTGTGTGTGTGAGTAGGGATGGGAATTGATAAGAATTTCACGATTCCAATTCCGATTCTGCTTATCGATCCAAATTCCTTATCGATTCTCTTATCGATTCTCATTGGGTGAGAAAATAAGTACAAATGTGTTTGTTTGTATTAAATCTCTTGAATATCTGATCAGAAGTGCGTCAAGTATTAGGAAATTGTATGTGTTTTCAAATTAATTGGTCTAGACCAGGGGTCCCCAAACTTTTTTCGGCTGGGGCCACATCAACTTTCCTTTCTGTGATGGGGGCCGGGGTCAGTCTATAACAGGAAATGATATGGGCCAAAGTGACAACCAGTATTATTGTGGAGATTATAATGATAATTTCTTTGCAGCTCCCCTTCACTGGGCGTTTGCACCGCCTGTTGGTTTGCAAAAAAAGTAATAGAAAGTCTTCACGTGTTTATTTGAAGTACCACAGGAACTCCTTTTATTTTATGGAAAATAAAAACACAAGCTGATGCCAGGTAACAACGAGGTGATGTGATTTTGTAACAGGTACAGGTGAATTAACAACAGATTAGTATTTTGTCTTTACAGGTAGTGAAATAATATTAATAGAGAATAATAGTAAAAATCTGGTAAAGATCAGGTCTCAGATAAAGGGAGTTAACAATAGTATAATAATAATAGTAATTATTATGTCTAACAGGTATGTTTACTAAGGCTACAGTGAAATAACATTAATACAGAATATTTTGAATGAACAGGTATAAAAGGTGATCTGGTTTCGTATTTACATGACTCTTATATTAGGTTTTTGTGCTGTGATAATGAGGATCCTGGCTCCAGGATGGGAGCGGTCAACCACAATCTCTCCTCCTGACTTCAGGGTGGTCCTGGAAGCATGCAGGCCCTTCAGGAATGCCAGATTAAAAACACAAGCAAGAATCAGGAGGTAGAGCAGCGCTCTTGTAACCGAAAGGTTGCCAGTTCGATCCCCAGTTCCTCCTAGTTGAAAGTTGATGTGTCCCTGAGCAATACACTTAACCCTAACTGCTCCTGATGAGCTGGCTGTCGCCTTGCATGGTTGACTCTGCCGTTGTAAGTCTCATTTGATAAAAGTGTCTGCTAAATGCCCTGTATGACATGCTGCAGTCTCATTTTGTCTGTGACATCAATGTTCAGGAAACATGTTGCCTATAAAAAGAGCACTACACTGACATTTTTTCATTTTCATAGATATTGAAATCAGCAGGCTTACCATATCAGTGTGAGCTGTGGGCTTGCTTCTGACTGGTGAGGAGATTGATGTCAGGTTCCATTCCAGTTACAGCCAGTCTCAGAGACTGATGCAGGTGTTGATCTGAGAGTCTTGATCTCGTCTGATTTTTTATCAGCTTCATGCGTGAAAAAGTTTGCTCACAGATATATGTGCTCCCAAAAACTGTGGACATCTTCATTGCGTGCTTTCTTATGTTGGGGAAGGTCTTGTTTAGGAGGGAAGAATAGTATTCTATGAGACAGTTGGGGTTGAATGCGTCTTTCAGCACATCGCAGGTCTGCAACTCAGCCAGTTCAAATTGAAGAGAAGGCAGGGTGTCATTAATGTCGGCAGCAAAAGGGTTCTGGAATATGCACATTTCTTTAACGTGGGCACGAAGCTCACAGAACCGCACACTGAACTCTGCTCTCAGCGTTTCCAGTGCGTCCTTGCACTTCTTGGTTGGAAACGGGACCGCTGGTTTCTCAGCTGAGAGGCTGAGAACTGCCTGTGTTTTAGTCTGTTTGCTCTGATGAAGTTTATGCAAGACACAACCACCTTCATGACAGATTCCCACTTCAGAACTTTGCAGCACAGTGCTTGCTGGTGAATCAGGCAGTGGACTTGTAGTGGGGGGGTGAGGCCTCGTTCCTCCATTTCTCTTTTTATGCGCCCCACTAGCCCCCGCGACGCACCAACCATACTCGGAGCACCGTCCGTTGTGACGCCAGCCAGCTTAGACCAGTCCAAACCCAACTCTTCCATCGTTTGGCGTACTTTAGAAGAAATATCCTCTCCTGTCGTAGTATCCGTGAGACTTTGTAGAGCTGCCAGCTCCTCGGACACTTCAAAATTAGAATTTACTGCAGTTGTGCCGTGTCCTGCACGTCATTGCTCTCATCCATTGCCAATGCAAAACACTCAAAATCTTTAGCTCTCTCTTTCAGCTGGACATGTACATTATGCCCCATTTCTTCAATTCGCCTGGTATTTGTAGATGCGGACAGACTCACCGCGTTCAGAGCATCATTCCTGTCCGGACACACCTCCTCCGCGACAGCGTTCAAACACTTCTTAACGAACTCCCCATCACTGAACGACTTTCCACAGCTTGCAATCAGTTGAGCTACCTTGAAGCTGGCCCGAACGGATGACAGGTTGATCTTTGTTTGGCGTAGCATTGTACTCTGCTGGGCAGCAAATCCACTTTTTAGCCTAGCCACCTTGTCTCTCCTCACTTGGCCCAACAAGCTAGCATACTGCCCGCCATGGTGGGTTTCATAGTGTCGGCGGATGTTAAATTCTTTGAACACCGCCACCATCTCTTTGCAGATTAGACAAACTGCCTTTTCCTTGCACTGGCCAAAAAAATAGTCATCTGTCCACTGCTGTTTAAAAACTCTGCACTCTGAATCTATTTTCCGTTTCCCCAACAGTTTCGACATTTTCTTGTCTTGCTTTCGCCCGCGCAAACTTGCCGCTCAATCGCCGCACGCACTTGCAGCTTGATCTCCCGCTTGCACTTGCAGCTTGATCGCCAGACATTGCGGCGCGAACTTGGTGACGTCACGTTGCAAACCGCTATTTGACATCTCAAATATATGAAAAAGTACTATGTAAAAATTAACAATTGACTTGTATGGTATATTTAAATTTACACTTCCATCGTAAAAAAAAAGAAAAAATGAATAAAAAAAAAAATAATTTAAATAGGCCATGTTTAGAAGGATTTTTTGGGATCGTTAAGGGGGCCACACCAGTTGTTAAGGCAGGCCGGATCCGGCCCGGGCGCCGTAGTTTGGGGACCCTTGATCTAGTAGAACAACCAACAACGATAAGCCTTGTGTAGGTTTTTTCAGTGAATCAATAGATTGTATTTGTGGTGTAGTTATACAATACAGACTGCGATTTTGGGTGACTTGAATCACAAATATGTTCCCGGCATTACTGTTGCCCTTTCTAACCCTGCACCCTCCCTCCCACAGGGGGCAAGCCCACAGGGGTTCTATGTGGTGAGTCCTCTGCCCCATTGAGAAGAGGACTGAACCACAACGCCAACCACTCTGCAGATCCAGCCAGCACGGTATGGTCATGAACACAAGTAGCTGTTTGTGAATGTAGAGTTGAACCACTGGGGATGGGGATGACCTTCCCTGAGGGGAAGTGAAAATTACCAAATCTTTTGTAATATGACGCACATTCAGGCCTTGGAGTGGGACTTAATTAAAACGGCACATGTTGGTCCAACAGCAGCCGCTTTTCAAAGCTACTTCTGTTATAAATGTCTGGGCTAAAATACTTCGACATCAATCACATATGCATTCTTTAAATCTGGGTTAAACTATCTGCTCTGTTAAATGGAACCTTTCAATGTTTAGTTAGGGAGGGCTGGGAGCATGTTGTTTGTTTACATTTATATTTCTCTGAAAATAAGTATTGTCTCTGTTTTAGGATGTGGAGAATAATGTTGGTGATGCAGGTACATTTCTTTATTATATTTTTATTTATTTTTACCTAATTAAAATTTGAAGTGTTTTCACTGATCGTTTGTTTAAGCCTATGTCGACTTTGACTATCGGGCATGTTTTTAATAATGTCTTTACTTATCTGGAGTAGGTTCAAAACGTAGTCTAGTGTTAAAGTAAGTTTTAACGGTTACAAAGTCAGGGTATACACATTACATAACGAGAATGGGTGGCACCTATCAAACTAGTTCTTCACGCTAGTTATTAAATATTTCTTAGCAGCTGGCAGGTAAAAAATAATTTAAGTATTTAATTATTAGGGTTGGGAAAAATAATAGATTCTTCGATGCATCGCGATTCTCTCTAGAACGATTCCGTCTCGATGCAGATCATTTTTAAGATTAGAAAGAAATGAAAACTGAAACCTATTTTATACATACTTCCATATTGTGTTGTAATGCAAGCTGCATTGATTATTGCATTGTTCATAGAAAGTCATATTTGTGACAAAATCTTTTTCTCTTAATAAAATATTAGATAAGTTAATTAATCTGTTGAGTCTTTAATGATCATCACAAAAGTAGGAAGTGATTAGCAAACTCTGAGTAGCAAACTCAGATCACGCATGGAAATGTACATAAAAAGAATTGTTGCAATCGATATGCATCGATCATCGTTTTAGAATCGTTTACCTCATAATCGGAATCGAATCGAATCGTGAGGTGCCAAGAGATTCCCACCCCTATTAATTATTGTAGGAGTGGCTAGGGCCGTTGCACTGTGTGCTTTGTGCAGTACACATACAGTCCAATACGATTGTTCCATGCAAATCAATGTCCTCTCCAGTCTTCTCAAGCAAACTGCTAGTTCGAAACCAACTAGTGGTAACTCAGGACTTATGTGTTTGAGATGCACCGTACACCAGCAGCACGAGTTGCAAAGTGGAAAATCTCCCAGCTTTCTTGTGAAATTTCAGAGGCACGCCCACTTTTAACCTGTTCCACTCGTGCTCCTGAGAGTCCCAGGAGCACGCTACGGCCATCCGGAGGCGCACAGAGCTGTTGGCCGTGATATTATATCTACAATTATATTATATGATATACTATTATATATAGAGCTCCGGGAGTCGCAAACTGTAACAATCACTTTCTCCTCCATGCTGCAGTTCACCCCGGACTGCACTGCACTGAGTTTGACGGTTGAACGCTTATTGGCTGTTACGTTACACATGTCACTCAGTTGTCACGCTGTTGAACGCTGATTGGCTGTGATCACGACAAAAACTCGTCGCCGGTTTTCTCTCGCGAAAAATTCGCCCGATACGCGTCTCTGCGTTCACTTTGTATGGGATCTTGTCGCCCCGTCGTGTTTGGTGTGAACGCACAATGCGCTTCTTCCTCGGCGGCGCCGTGTTTGCTGCGTTCTGAACCAAATCAAAAGCAGCGTGTGTGTGACGTCATGACGCATTTGCCGCGACCGGAACCGATAAGCGGAATCGTTAAGCAGGCTTGCTAATGATTCCAAGGAATCGGTTGACTCGGCACCGGTTCTGAACAAGAACCGGTTCTCGATTCCCATCCCTATGTGTGAGTGTGTGCGTGTCTGTGTGTGGGAATGTTTGTGATTTATACAGTTTCAGTAATCCTAAGAGCTTTTTAGAACGAGAAATAACAAATAATAAGTTTGAGTGTGTCTGTGTGTTTGTGTGTCTGTGTGTGTCTGTGTGTTCCCTAGGGGAGACAGCATTTTACAAAGTTATGCAAGAAAGGCCTTACAATCAGTCCTTGCTCGTTTGAAAGCCGGTGTGGCATCCTTCTCATGGATAGTCCCCCAGGACCTCGGTTGGTATGATGGAAAGAACACAGGCCCCACATTTGGGGTAGGTCATATGTAATGCATAATAGTATGCAATTATATCCAATGCTGCGTCCCCTAAGTACCTTTTGGGCAATGGGATTGCTTCGGTTCCTAGGCAGAGAAAGGCGTCTGGGTTATCATCCACCAAAACGAGTGGTATGGTGAGTGGCCTTCTGTTTAGGAACGTCTCAGGGTCCTCTGTGGGCTGAACATAAAAACACAACATCAGTGGGACAGCAATCCCATCCCTCCATTCCCTGCCCACAACAACATTGGACGGGAACAGAGCTGGCAGCACGGTCAAGAGGTTTATCTCTTGCTCCTCTAAAAAAGAAAATGAAAGATTTGTTTCTCAGTATACAGACACAAACATAAAGATACATATTACTTTAGTATTACGTCTGCTGTCCTTACCAGCTGAAAGTGACATTGGAGGTTTCATTGCCTTCTTGTAAACCCCGTAGAAGCTTACTCTAGATTTGAATTCGAGCCACCGCTCCCTCAGCTCTTCCACGTAGTTGCAGTTGTTGTCTAGTATTCGTCTAAGTTCATCAAAAACCTTTGGTGGGGAAGACACACAGAAACATTTTATAGAAATAACCAACACATGATAGTTTAGTTTAGTTCAAGCATCACTTTAATACCACCACATCTATACGTAGCAAGGTATTCTGAAAAACTGTATTTTCCCCCTCCTCAATGTGTGGAAATAATTCCATTCACACTATCAGATATTCTAAATAAGGCAAAATCATGTCATAATGCATAAATGCTGTTTTCCCTGTATACATGCTGAAATAAAACCAGATTTTTCGTTTTCAGGTACAAAACCTCTGTTTTCGTATAAATGAAACGTCAAACCGCATGACAATACATAGGTTTTTCCCTACGTGTAAATGGGGTCTAAATCAGCTATTTCATGTGCTAATGCAGTATGCTTTGAATGTTCAAAAGAACACGTTCACTGTTGAACTGAACCAAAGTGTGAATTGTGATCATACTTGGTCAATATCTCTTAATGTACGTCCACACCAGAAGCGAATTGAGCTACCAAATCGCCGGAAGTCATTCACTTTCTATGGGCAACAGCGACCAAAGCGACCAACGCTACCAGCGGCCAAAGGTGAGCGAACAGAGCGTCCAAAAAAAGTTGAAACCTGTTGAACTTTATGCAAATTACTATGACACGTTTCAGCGGCAAAACACTGACAGCCAATCGGAATGTAGACGCTCTTCGCTTGCGTGGATCCCAGGGAACACCGGCAGGCACTTTTGAATTGTACGTCATGAGCGACTTGAGCAACCAAAGCGAACAGAAATATTCGCAGCGAAACTTTATGAGCGACCAAGGCGTCTTTGACGCTTTGGTCGCTTCTGGTGTGGACGTACAGTTAGGCATGGATATGCCTCCAATATTTGTGCCGGTCTGCCTTGTTCCCTTATTGTATCCGAATCAATGAAGGCCCTCCTGCCCTCGAACTCCAGGTCGAGAAGTTGTGCCACATCGTCTCTGTTCTGTTTGGTCTTGCGATATAGCCGAGTTGTCTAGTGTCTAGCGTGGTCCATCCGGCTGTCCTGTCTGCATTCAACTAAAAGGTTACAGAGAGAAAATATTACAACACAGTTGTAAATAAAATCTTGACATTTCTAAACGAAAGCCGGAGACTCCATCATTAAATGCATTTGTTTTTGCGGTCATTCAGCTTCTTCTTCTCCTCCTCCTCCAGAAAAACACGACCACATTGCATTGTGGTATACGGGAGTAACATGTAGGGTACATCGTATGTACACTAAAATTTGGGGTATTTTAACTGCACTATATATAGTGCATGAAATTAACCACTGAGAATTCAGTGGTTCCACTACAAAATGGCGAGCACCCTATATAGTGCACTATATCCGTGATAGGGCACGATTTCGAACACAGCTATTCTCCTTCGAAGGAGAACTCCGGCTGTTTTTCAACCCATAGCTCTGTTGATTGAAGTTACCGAGTTATGCCAGTAGGAAAAAGGACGAGAAAATTTGGCACAACATTGACTGAATGGGTTAGTGTTAGTTGTCCCCATGGGTTAGTGTTGCCAGACCGATATTCGGTCTATGTTCAACCAAATTGTGTAGTTATTTTTCCTATGTATAGTAGTGACCTTAAGCAACAGGGCTTTGGATAAAAAATGGCCGGAGTTCTCCTTTAAGGTTGACAGTTGGTTAGGAATTTGTGTGGTCATCCCCTAGCCTGGCTAATCCCAAACCTAGCTCTAGTAATGGACAACTTTGAACAGGATTAATCAACTCCGGCCATTCACAAACAGCGAAAGCCTGTTTGTGATTGGGGTCAGCCTGCAGGACAAAATGGAATCCCTACCCAGGCTATGAGCCACCTATAGTTATACCTAAGATCATGTGGCTTCCACACCCAATGTAATTTGTAAACTAGTATCAGGTCATCATTCTTACCTGCTAGAATGTCGTTCGCCACTTGGTCCAATTTTTCTAAGGCATTCATGCTTCTGTTGAAATTGAAACAATTAATTTGATGCATTATACCTTATCTAGAATCAGACAAATAGGTTCAATTACTCTTACTTTACCAGTATAATTCCAATTAATCAATCTAATTCATAAATTATAAATCCAATGTTTAGTTAAAGCAGGACATGCATGTATGGCAGTAGGAATAATTTATATTCATGCTTATCCAAGAGAAATAGGTGTAACATGTAATACTGGTCGCTTAAATTAGTGCAGGCCCCCTGTTGTCTGTAGTAATGTTAGCTTAGCTACTCTCTGTGCGAGTAGGAGGGCAAGTGACATTACTCAAGCAAAAATCCTTCAAATGTGCGCTTAACTGCACTGGCACACACGGAGGGATATCGAAACGAAATGTGCTCATGTCTTTAAACTGGACATACACAACCTGAATAAATAATTGTATACAAACTATCCATAGCTTTCCTAGGCCAGTTCAAAAAATCCTGCTCATATAATGTTTTATTGCATATGAACCGTGTGTCATTTCTAGGGCAGCTCTGCTATTTCCCAAAAGATGGCGTGAAGTAGTTAGCATTAGCTAACATTGAGTGAGATGCTTAGCTGCTAGCTAAGCAAAGTTTTGTTTTTTTAAAGCAGACTTGGGCTACTAAAACATTGCAAACGATCGATGGTTTTAAACCTTTAACTACTCCTTAAGAGCGTAGAGAATAATATCTTACTCATAACTAGGGATGGGCATTCGATTAAGTTGTCTTAGTCGATCGTCGGGAGAATTAACGATCAATTAGTCGATTAATCGTTAATATTTTACATTAAAAAAAAAAATTATATTAAAAATGAAATGAATATACAAATGCAGAGTGTTTTCCTCATTGGGATCTTTATTATTAGATGAACAACTCTGTTAAACCAGATCCGTTCAATAGTTATGCGCTACTCTGCTCTAAGCAGCGGAGCATGCAGCTCGAAGCCGGTGCTCATAAACATAACTAAAAATAAACACAACCCTAGTTTCTTCCCAAAATAATAACAATAATAATATCAAAAAAACAATCATGTTATAACTTAACCAACCAGTCTACGAATTTTTGTTGAAAGATGAGCATGTTGACTCTGGGGTCAGACGCGACTGCAGCCTGCATGGTGACCGTCAGTCCAGCCGCCGAAAACACCCGCTCTGAGGGGACTGACGTTGCCGTGATGCACAAATACCGTGCTAACTTGGCAAGGCGGGGGAACAACTTTCCACAATCCAGGGGCTCAGAAAGTTCTTTATTTCTGCTTCGATGCTAACCTCGCCTTGAGTGGTAGGCCTATAGTGCTCCCCAAGAGAAGTCATTTTCGTAAATCGCAATGGTCCCACACCGGACTTCGCCGTGGTCTCGTCCGCTTCATGATTACATCGCCGTGTTCCAATATCCATACTATACGTACTTACTAGTCTAAGTTTGAATACGTAGGGCGTTTCGATTCAGATCGGGCGAAAATAAATGTGTGGCGATGTACACTTTTCGTACTCAAGGGCAGCCATCCTAGCTACGTAGCGGAAGAGGGCGGAGCCGGGCTGAGCCAAAGTCGGCGCATTTTCCACATAGCCTGCATTAATAGTAATTTTGTACTTTTTATAGTTTTTATAGCTTTTTATAAGTGCTAGGCGTAAAGAGTTCACCGTTCAAAGTGGGATGTTTATTGCGGGGGAGGAGCCGCAAATTTAAATATTGCCCCTGTGTGGTAAAATGTTTAATTGCACACTGCATTAGTTTACAGTTTTTTCCTATCGTTTTAGGCAATTTACCTAAACCATGTTCACATTCCCTAAACACTTCACACAGTGAGCATACCAGTAGACCATGTGAACCAAACTGTGGTTACTTGCCCCTATGCTAAGATACAAATGCTGGCAATGACGCCTTCTTCCAAATTTCATGGATACCTGCCCCAGTCAATGTTCACTACCGGCAAAACGCTGTGGAACTACAGCATATTTTACCAATGTTTAGATACTCCGTTCAAAACAGTGAACTTTCTGTTCAAAACCTTACTTATCAGTAATTTAGATCACTGTAGATGGAAAGATGCTGCATTTGGACAGAAAAATGAAGTTACATGTTTGAATAAGAAAAAATATTTAGTTTATTTATTTTATTTTACAGTAATTTCGATTTTTTTCCCCCTGTGCACCATAGTTCTTGGTGAATTGGCATGGAATTACTTTTTTTACGTAAAAGCAACACTACATACAATGATCTGTACAAAACACAGAGGATAAGTTTTGCAATGCAAAACACCTGGTGGTCATTTCAGCTAAAGACCTACTCAGCTAAAGACCTACTCAGGTGTTTTACATGTAATTTGTGCCTAGTTGAAAAAGGGCCTTCTTTGGCATTTGCTTTGGACTTCTTTACGTAGTTGGTATAGGAAAATGGATGCAGCAAGAGCAAGAGCAAGAGGCAGAGGCAGAGGAAGAGGAAGAGGTAGAGGAAGAGGGAGAGGTAGAGGAAGAGGGAGAGGTAGAGGAGCAGCAGCAGCAAGGACAGTTGTATCTGATGAAATCAGAGCAACTGTCATCGACCATGTAATCAATCATGGTCTGTCCATGAGGGAAGCTGGTCTGAGGGTTCAGCCGAACTTGCCAAGATCAACGGTGGCATCAATCGTGAGGGTTTTCACACAAACTAAAAGGTACTATAGAGTATTTACAGCATTCTAACTGATGTGTTTGTGATTTGTTTCTGGATCATATATTACGTACTTACTGTATGTAATTTGCATTACAAAAACTGAAAATTGTTATTCTCAGTTTCTCATAAAACACTTACAGTATTTACTGTATTTACAATTACAGTACATTTACCACACTCAATTGTGACATCTTTTGTGGGAGGTAAACCGACATATGAACACTGTCAGCAGATACTTGGCTTGGATTGTCATACTGTAATATTACAAACTTTATTACTGTAGTCCAAAGAAGTGTTTGTCTGTGTTTTTTCTCTTTTTTTCAATGCAACACTACAGGAAATCTATGCCAAACTGGAGGACACAGCAACATTTTATATATGCAATTGGCAATGCTTCAAGATGTTAGTGTTTTTTAGGTCATAGTGTTCTGAGAGGAAACATGTGTTAAGTTATGGCAGCATTGTTTGTGGTGTGGTTGTTGTAGTGCATTTTGCACCAAAGGTTAACAGATATGCAGAGGTGTGTGTCTCTAAAGCCCACTGTGTTAAGTGATAGGGAAAAGTGACCATAGTATGGGTACATGACCGAAAACGATAGGAAAAAACTGTAATCGATGAAAAATTTACGTAATCGACGAAATTCTTAACGATCAATTAGTCGATCGTCGATTAATCATGCCCATCCCTAATAAATACATTAATTTCTTGTAAAACGTTCAGACAATACAAACCTTTTTATTGTATGCGTGCTCTTCTTCTCTGTCTTCAAAAGTCCGTCGTTGAGTCAGTCGAACGTTGACGCCTCATGCCCACTGCACCGTCAGTCAAAGGACGTGGGAAGGCGTGGCTGACGGATGGGGGAGTAGTCTTTGCAGAGGCATCCGTCAGCCAATCAAATCGCTTCGCCGGGTTCTTCCCGCTTCTTCCTGCTTGTTGCGTTGTCATTGCAAGATTGACAACCTGCTTTCCCACTTTCCAGTATCGTCAGAGCCCGAGTTGCGTCACAGTGCTTAAATTTGCATACGCGATCTGATTGGATGACGGATCCGTCGCTGCCGAAAAAGTTGAAAATTGTTCAACTTTTTGACGGAGCCAAAGGCTCCAACGGAACGGACGGATCCACAATGCATTGCGCGTCCGTCCCCATTCAAAGTCAATGGGGATCAGTCAATGGACGGAGGTAGTGGGCACGAGGCGTAAGAGGGCGAGTCCAAGTAGGTCTGAATCGGGAGGGGCTGAGCCATAGAAATACAATAATTACACAAAACCTACAAACTATTTCAGGGCTAAAGTAGGGTTTCCTCAGTCATAAATATTATATTTGTGAGATTTCTTAAATATTGACCATTCCCAGCATATCATCTCTGTTAAGTGGATTACTCTCAACCGTAACAAGTATAGGCCTATATAAGTAATAAGATGCTTATTTTTGGATTGATAAAAAATATTTTTGTTGTAGATTCATCCCTATTTTGTTGCGAATATCAAATATATGATACTTTGGATTTTAACCGAGATTTACTGCCTTATGAAATTGCTGTAGGCCTACCAAATTCTGCTCTATCAACATAATTCATAGATTTGGAGAAATTACCTGACTACACTGCATATCACTCTGTATCATTCCATGACAAGATGTTATAAGAAAATAGGACTATGCCTCGTGGGGGCTGTGTAATGAGCTAGACCTAGCTAGCTCTGGACTTTGGACCATGTTGGCACTGTGTGCGTGTTTGGCAAGGTATGTGTGTCTGTTTAGCCAATGCTACAAGTGTTAATTGTTGTGCCTTCAAGTCAATTAAACTACTGAAAATGACTTCTACAAATCTCCTGATTTGTTACATTATATTGGTGTTTTATGATTATGTCGCTTTGGATAAAAGCGTCTGCCAAATACCGAACCATAACCATGAATAAAGGTAGTTGAGGTACTCCTCTCAGCATTTTGATAAATGTTCATGTTTTGTTATTGTTAATGGTCCAGGATGCGCCCATTGATTAGATTAGATTCAACTTTAGTATCATTAGCAGCCTAGACAGTGTTTCCCCCAGTGCTTTATAGTTAAGGCAGCCACCTTAACACACACCTGCTACCTTAACTGGCTAATGTATATTCTTAACCAATCATACTGAGGTAAAGGTTTTCCATAGAACACTGCATTGTCCCAGAGTAAATTAATGCATGATGCATACAATCAATTCTTACCTTATCTCATTGAGTTGGGCTCCATTCTTAAAACAGGTTGATGTGAGTCTTGAAACAAGAAAAAAATATCCTTATGCTGAGTTGTTAACATGTCTAAAGGCTACCTCCTCAACAATTTAAGATAAATTTGCTTAGAATTACTTTTATTATCTAAGTTGGTTGGCACAAAATTAATTTTCTTGAAACAAGTAATATTATCTTAAGTATCTTCAGGCTGAATGAGTCCAAAAAATGGTGTGATTAGATAAATATACTGAAGTCAAGTAAACTACACTAGTCTATATTTTCAGTTTTTGCAGTGTAGCTCTGAGTTTGTTCTGGAATGATAGCATGCAAATTGACTATGTACTCAAGCTGTTCGTACCTATCCTGTGAGGCACTTCCGGGAAAGGCCAAGAAGAGTACTTACGTTATTGTATCGTCTTTTCAGGAAGAACAGTAGTCCTATGATAACTAAAACCATGACCACAGGGGGGATGCTTTGGATTCCAATTGTGATTCTGGATTTGGATCTGAAAGAAAGTAAAGATTAAGATGTTTTTAGTGTATGTGACATGCTCTTTTGTTGTCCAGCTCCTCTCATCAACAGCTTCAACCTGCAATGTGTAACTCTCACTGCTGCTAAAACATTTGTTAGAACATCATTCATTTAAAATATAAAGCATAAATCTTGTAAATAATTGGTAACTTAAATCTGGCCTAAGGGTAAAAAATTGTATCAGGGTAGAGAAGACGATAGTTATGTCATAGTAAGGTGCAACGTTATACTGGGCTTCTCTTTCCCTGCCTCCACTGCTAGTCTAAACATGTGAAGAGTATGGAGTCGGAAGCAGTCAAAATGGCTGGTGCAGTAGACATTGTAAAGTAATGCGATAGATACTTGTTCGGATGCTCAACTCAGGTTTATTAACTGCCGTGTGTCTCGCTCACATCTCTCAAGGTACGGCCACACCAGACGCGTATCTCGCGTAATTTGTACGCGCGTAACGCAGCTAAAATGTTGCTTGACCATTTTGTGTAAAAAATGGGCATACGCTCCTAACGCGCCTACGCTCCTAACGCGGCTAGATGAGTCCATGTCCATGCAAGTGAACGGAGCGTTCCCTCTTCGTCATAACTATCAAACCAAACATCCTTCACATTCACCGAGCGAACATTACGAAAGTAAAATGCACATTTCTCGCTAAAAATGTTTCCATAAACGCATTTAATGGCGTAACTATGTTACTATTTCCACCCAGAATAAAGAAAGTTGTCGGCCGTGGCTGCGCTGGAGTCCGAGGTAGGAAACCCAAACGCCGCCGTGTTTGGGTGATAGAGTTTAGATCGGGTTAGAACAAATAATCTCGGATATAAATAACAATAATCGGGTTAAATAACTTCACATGGTGTGTCTGGTGTGTTTCCAGCATTCGTAGTGTTGATCAGCAGATATATAGTCCGCCAAGACGTTGAGGTTGCTTAGTAACCAGAGACTCTGTCCATGAAGGTGAACGGAGCGTTCCCTCTTCGTCATAACTATCAAACCAAACATCCTTCACATTCACCGAGTGAACATTATGAAAGTAAAATGCACATTTCTCGCTAAAAATGTTTCCATAAAAGCATTTAATGGCGTAACTATGTTACTATTTCCACACAGAATAAAGAAAGATGTCGGCCGTATGCTTCTGTCCAAGCTCACTACTCTCTGCCAGGGACGTCGGGTCAAGCTCAACGCTGATTGGGCAACGCGGCTAATCGTCATGCGTATGAGCGTAAAAAGTTCAATTTTTTGAAGTCTTGAGATGTACGCGCGTGTACGCGCGTGTACGCGTCTCATACGCGCGTAAACCAATGGTTCCCTATGGAAAAATTGACGATTTTATACGCGAGGTACGCGGGTAGCGCGTTTGGTGTGGCCGCACCTTTGTCCTCAAAGGGGTAGTTTGGAATTAGCGAGAGTTAGCCTTGGTGTTCTTTATCATTGGAGACAGTTTTCAACACAGTTCATTCAGTCCTTCTAGTTGCAGAGTTCGCTCATGCTAGGCTAGCCACGGCAATGGGCAATACTAGCCTGCTAATAAAAAATAAAAAAACACGACCACAGGAGGCTGCTTTGGAGGCCAATTGTGATTCTGGATGTGGAGCTGAAAGAAAGTAAAGATTAAAGATTATGTTTTTAGTGGCATGCTCTTTCGTTGTTCCACTCCTCTCATCAACAGTCTCGTAGATCAGGCAAACCATCTGGCAGGGAGAAGGCAAACGGGCAGTCAACGGGCAGGATTAAGGAAACCAGGAACCGCTAGAAAAATGCTGACACAAAGTCGAACTGGCACAGAGGAAGGGGAAAACGCTGACTAAATACACTAGGAAGAATAACCAATTTCCAGAGCTTATTCTGCTAATTCATTGTAATAGCAGAACAAAATGAGTGAGTCTGAAGTCAGTCTCCAAAGTTAAGCAGAACATGTTCATGATTAGGGTTTCGTTTCCCTGGAGTATTTGCTCCTTCTTAAAAGGGGGCCATTGGTGTTCAACTCTTGCCCAAGTAAATTTTGGTTTCTAAAATCTTTATAATCTCTATCTCTATCACTAAGGATCTATGGACACTCTACTCAGTCATAGTAAATGGTTGGCTGCTTTGTATGTGTATGAAGAATGTGTCCTTGAGAGTAGAACCCTCACTCTATGTCCACTTGTTGTGTGAACTCTGGCTTAGGCTCCGTTCACACAAAGCCGATTTCATGGCGAAACCGCAAAGGTCTTGTACGGTTCGGCCTTCCGTACACACGAAGCCGGCGAATCCGCTGACCGAAACCGCAAACTTCTGAAACCACCCTCGGAGGTGGTTTCAAATCTACCCGGTTTCGTTTTGGATTCGTGTGTACGGCTGAAACCGACTGAAACCGCAAACCATGACGTCATCGCCCCACCCCTCGACCTCCTAGCCAATGGCTCTTAAGCCCGCGGAGTCTCAGAAATCACATGCGAGCATGCGCATAAGGGCAGCCTTTATGCGCATGCTCGCCTCTTCTTCTTATTTCATTTCTTCTGGATTTCTGTACCAGAAGCAGCGCCCCTTATGG
This sequence comes from Gadus chalcogrammus, assembly GCF_026213295.1. Classification (NCBI taxonomy): domain Eukaryota; kingdom Metazoa; phylum Chordata; class Actinopteri; order Gadiformes; family Gadidae; genus Gadus; species Gadus chalcogrammus. The sequence goes on along the minus strand of NC_079414.1, from coordinate 7,577,169 downwards.
GCCTGGAATGTGTACTACAGCATTTCTACAGATCTACCCGGTTTCGCTTGGCTTCGTCTTTACGGAGATACTCCGAAACCGGATAGATCGAAACCGTAACGGTTTCGCCCGTTTCGGCTTCGTGTGAACGGGGCCTTAGACAATAGCCACTAGATATTGCAGGGACGTGCACAGGGGGGTTGCTCAGGTTGCTTGGGCAACTGCCCATATGCCCTCCTCGACTCACGTTGCCCTTCCGAGGAAAAAAAAAAATTACATTTTTTTAATCATTTAATGGATGCAGAATTTCATGTAGGCCTAGATAAAATAAAATCGCCACTCGAAACATTTCATAAAGTAAGCATAGCCTCATTCAATTCCGTTCGGGCACTGAGAGTGAAAGTCAGTAGGGGGAGGGCAAACTCTGCCGCGCGGCAACAGCCGCTTTTGCCGCCTCCCCTCTGCCGCCCTTCTCTGTTAGCGCTGCACGCGACCGGAACACCAGCACCTGTGAAACGACTGCCTTGATGTTGTCGGAAAAAGGTGAATTTGAGATGTATAACAAACAAACAATCATCATCACGTTTTATGAAATGAATTACAATCTTCATAAATCCAGGCTCAGTTTGCCACGTAACGTTTAGCCTAAATAATCAGACAGCTAGCTAGCTTGCAGACAAGCAGCCCGTTATCACATAGTCTACACATTTCTTGGTAGCCAAACTAAGCTACATGTCTGCTGATAGTTAGTTTCTAACATTTCGTTTTAACAAGAAGAATAAATGATGGAAGTAGGCTAATGCATCACATGAATTCTTTCATTCAAAATGGTTCATGCCTAAATCTTATCACTATTTTGGGTATTGTTTGTTATTGTTAAGTGAAGCCGAAATGCCCAGTGAAAAGAGGAGGATTCAGGAGAGAGAGAGACAACTAAAGGAGGCATCAAAGAGGAGCACATCACTACAGGGTTGGCTACGAAAAAGCCAAGCAGCAGGTGGGACAGAGACTTTGCATAGTGATAAAAAATGATACTGTGTAGGGTAATTGATAATTTAATCAGACTCATATTTTAGCCTACTAATGGCAATTTTTCATAATTACATTACGTTTAAGATGAGGAGCAGTCACAAGCCTCCAGACACTCGGAAAATGTGGACCAGGAGGACGCACATAGGGCAGGTAGGCCTAAGTGCTGATCACCATATATGAGAGGACCATGCTAGGACCGTGCCCTTATTTCAGGTCAGAGCAACTGCCCCTCAAAATTCCTGTGCACGTCCCTGAGATATTGGTTAAAATAGTGGCTCAGTTCCCCTTATATTAGGTTCTCGTGATGGCACAAGGAAGGAAACTATATTTCACAAGCAGAAGAAACAGGATTAGAAAGTAACATTAACAAAACTACAAGTTTCCCAAGTTGTGTGTTTATGAAAGTACCCATGGACATTTTGGTGCATGTAGGATGTGCAAGTTTGCAGAAGTTAAAGCATATTCCTCCTGATAAATACAGGCAAAGGGGTCTTTAGAACAAGCATCTCAAACAGATTTAACAAAGGAGTTCTGCATCCAAGACATGATCTAACTGATCCTGAAGAGCAAGTTGTAACCAGCATCTGTTTGTGAATGTAGCAGTGAATGTGCATCCTTGCAAGACGATCCCGATCTTGCGAGTTCAAATTCTGTTGCTCTCTGTGGATCGGTCTGGATTCGTTCCCATTGAAAGTCTTTTCCAAACTTTAAAATGTGTGGAAAAGGCTTGCACAAATCTCTTTGTTTGCCGATTGAAGACAGCATTATGATGCACGAAACCACAGAATAGTTAATTAGGATGAAAATTGATAAATAAATACTAATACGTTCTTTAAGAAGAAATATCAAACATCTGTTGAGCAGTTTTCCTGCTCAAAACTATTGTGCCTGGGTGGAATATCACAAGTAAGAATATATTTTTATTTAAATGTATTGGTTTGAACCAACCATTAATTATTTAATAGTAACTCTGTCAGAGTAACGTAAATAGCTGTGTTATGCAAGGATCATTTTAAAGCACTCAATGATAATACATTGATTCGTGGCTTAACTACCAATTAAAAATGACCAGACCCCATGGTTTTGGAGAAACGATGAAAGAGTAATTATCGTCTTGTATAGTCTTGAAAGCTTCAGCTTTCTGTAGATGTCACTCTGGACCTTTATGACAAGTTGGTTACTCCAGTTATGTTGTATGCATGTGAAGTGTGGGGGTTTGAAAAACTACATCTGTTAGAAAAACTACATCTCAAATTTCTAAAGTACATCTTAAAAGTTAAAATGACAACCTGCAGTCATATGGTGTATGGAGAGCTTGGACGGTACCCACTCTGTGTTACAGTTAAAAAAAGAATAATTGGATATTGGGGGAGACTGTTAGAAAGTAAAGAAAGTAAACTTAGTAAAATCATGTACAATCAGCTACACAGCTTACATAGCAGTGGTGCATATGCTTCACCCTGGGTATCACAGGTGAAACAGATACTGGATGACTGCGGGTTGTCATACATCTGGATAACACAAAAGTACAACAACATTAACTGGCTGAAAAAAATTGTTGAGCAGAGGTTAAAAGATCAATTCATCCAGAGGTGGCAGAGCGAGCTTACAAGCATGACTTCCTGTGACACGTACATAGAATTTAAACAAGAGTTTAAATTAGAAAAATACCTGATGTATGAAAACCAAAAGTCCAGACAGGCTATCTGCAATTTTAGAACGAATAACACCAGAATACCTAAAGTCACTGGAAGATACAAAGGGCTGGAAAGAAGCGAAAGAATGTGCAACATCTGCGATTCCAATTGTGTTGGCGACGAATATCATGTGCTTTTTGAGTGTAAAAATTTAAACGTAATGTATTATAGAAAAAAATACCTGCCAAAATATTATGGCCGTGAGCCGTAATAAATAAATGAAATGAAATGAGATGGTTATCATTTCAGAGCAATCAAAACTCCTAGTCTTTAAGATGGTCCTCATCAGCCGAGTCTGGAGCTCTTTCTGAGATAAACACAGCCTCTGCATCAAAGACCAGCAGCCGATTTACTTGGATTAGCTTTTATCTGGGATGGTTGGAATATGTATTAATATAGTGTCGCAACATTTGGTAAAGTAATTACATGCAGTTAGAGAAGGCACAGGCTCATAAACACATAAACCCAGTATACAAATATTTATATATATCTGTTTAATTAATTAGTTAAACATTCACAAAAGTCTCCTGATTTGTTTTTTTCCTGCACAACAAATTACCCTTGCAGAAACTGATTTCACATTCCATTAATTTTTTTCTGTTAAGCTATTGCATTTGTGGAAAATGGAGCATTGACATCTCTGTCCTTAAAGGTCATCACAATCTGTTCAGAAGCCGGTCAAACCAGGCTTTGAGCTTGCTACAAACGCTGGCATTTAAACATTGTTAAAATAGTGTCACAGTGATTCAAAAATAGCATCAAATGCTTCCTTTTACATCCAAACAAAATCCTTTAAAAAAATTACAACACAAGTGCTAATGTTTTTTTTACATAGACTGATGTTACGTTATACCAACTAAGTATTTACATTTAATATTATACAAACTTATTTATCTGGTGTTTTAGTATTAAAGATTTTTAGAAAGTAGTTCAGTAAAAATAATTATTCTGCTCATTTTAAGTGCAGATGTCATCATCAGTTCATTTATGTTGTATCTCTCCAATTCTTCATCGTAACATACATCCTTTTTAGCTTGAAGAGATAATTTTAGACTTAGCTTATTCATTTCATTCGAAGAGTTGGGACTGGTTTGGCGAAAAATTTGGTTGTCTTGTCTTATTGTGCTACCAAGCCTCGTCAACACACCCTTTGGATGTTATAAAGGCTGCACACTTATTTACAATTAGTTAGTTAGAGAACTGAGGAATTTCTTTGGATGCTGCATGAAATTAGCATTGGTTTCAAAATTACATTAAATGTAACTCTTCCTCCAGGAACTCTCACTCGCTCTTTGTTTTCAATAGACAACAGTTTGGCACAGTCCCTCAGACCTGGTGTGGTTGATGTTCGCCTGTAAAGAGCACATATATGTCAGAGCAAATCCTCAATAATGAATCCTGTTTGGATGAACTAGGCAGGTAGTGCGGCCATCTATGTTGTTAAGTAATATAAACCAGTACTACAAGCAGTGATGCAATTCACTTTCTGCCAAATGGCGGTTGAAACTGGTTGGACACCATTCAGGCTAAACCACAACTATTTAGAACATTGAAGAGCTAACTGCACAATAGCGTATTTTTTCCGCTGCTGAAGGTGAATGACATCATCTGCAGACAGATTTGCCCATTGATCTTCCTGATCCATTGATCTTATCTTCAAAGTTAAAGCTTTTCATTGTTGTCTTTGTGAAGTTATTGTTTGAAAACTTAAAAAACATGGTCTGTTATTTATTAAATTTGTGTATTATTACCATTATCATATGCAAATAAACATTGGTTCACCAAATATTAAGACATAAAGGTGATAAAAATAAATTATAATGAAAAATGAACACACCATTACATAGATCTTGGTTGTCTGTGGGAATTACTTCATGTGTACCTATGAAAAAGGGAAGATACAGTAGGAATATATTTACAAAATATATTGTTATTATGCACCCATGGCGATAAAATGGCCGACATGTAAATTATTACCTTGATCAATGAATGCCCAATATTTGGGACAAATTTCAATGTCAGTGACCCTTCAAATAATAGACCAAGAAGTGTTTTTTTTTCGACTTTATCAGACATAACATATTAAGTATTCTATCACAGAAATTAATAACTGTAGGTTTTCATTTTACATACAAATTGGTTTAGTTTTCCTGGAGATGAAATCTGCACTTTATAATAATAATAATAATAATACATTTAATTTAGAGGCGCCTTTCAAAACACCCAAGGTCGTATATACAGGTATATACTGATGTCAGTAGGAAGAGCAGAGTACTGTTAGAGCAGAAATGTATTCTGCTCTAAATATATTTTATTTCTTCTATTTTAATTCTAACCCTAGTCAGAAAGTAGCTATATTGGAAGTGGTATAGTGCTTAAGCATTAAAATGTTGAACCAATAGTGTAACATTTTCATGGAAATCCAATTATACCTTACCTCAGTCTCTCATTAAATACCCCCCCCCCCCCCCCCCCCCCCCGCCCCCCAAAAAGAAAACAAGCAATCTCAGTGTTTCAATATAAAAAAAAAAGACCATGAACATAGTCAACTCATGATACATGAACAGACATTCCTTTAAGATGTGCATCTTTACTTTTGGTTTCCGTGAACAACCCAACAATCTGCTGCTTGAAACTAGTCTCAAAGCTTTTCTCATGGCCAACATCCAACAATAACAGGACTTTTTTTTTGGCTGTGCAACAGGTTTTTACGGTATAATCTGTATTGTGTTCCTTGGTCCAACTCACACATTTATTCCCTAATTTTCTTTTTTCATTTTGCTCCAAAGTATAATCTATGCTTGATAGCTCTGAGTTTGTTCAGGAACGATAGCATGCAACATGACTCTTTGTACTCAAGCTGTTTATCCTGTCACTTCTGGGAAAGGCAAAGAAGAGTACTTACGTTTATTGCATTGTCTTTTCAGGAAGAACAGCAGTCCTATGATCAGTAAAACCACGACCACAGGGGGTACTACTTTGTAGGCCAATTGTGATTCTGGATGTGGATCTGAAAGAAAGTAAAGATTAAGATGTTTTTAGTGAAATTTTTCGTGAATCTTTCGCTGTTCCACTCTCATCAACAGCTTCAACCTGCAATGTGTAACTTTATCACCGCTACCACCACATTTGTTAGCACATCATTCATTTAAAATTATGAAACATGAATCCTGCAAACAGTTGCATTCATTTCAGCCACCAGCTAATTCATGAACCACAACCATGAGTGTAATTGGTATCTGAGGGTAAACATAATGGCCTGAGGGTAAACATAATATTAGGGTAGAGAAGACTTCAGCGAGAAGGATACCTTCATAGTAAAGTGCAACGTTATAATGGGCTTCTCTTTCCCTGACTCCACTGCTATTGTAGGCTCTGTGAAACTGTGTTCGAGGCTCACTCTGCTAGAGAGGAGACTGGTATTATATGCTTAAATACGTATTAGCAAAGACCCACACTATTGTGTGGGTCTTTGCTTTTAGAAGTCTCATCTGTATGAGACGCAATAACTCATAAAGGAAAAGCAACGATAATTGCGGCCTGTTCGTCCCTGGGTGTCAAATCATGACTGTGTTCGTCAAACCAACCGATTCTCCGATCCGGATCACAGCCACCATCATTGCAGGAAAGAGTCGAAAACTTCTGGAGGCTTTCAGTCACTCCGATGGTCGGACTGCTATCGATGGCTGAAGAAAGAAAACCATTATGGGGTGAATCTATGAATTTGATTCTTAGTCTGGTATGAATATCTCAACAACAAAATGTGTAGCACATTTCTAAAAGGTTATTTATACTCTTGCTCAAACAGAAACTATGCACTCAACCTTATGCTGTTTTCATTTTGCAATGGAGCTTTTATATGAAGGAGCTCCTCTCAAACGAACTAAAGACCTGAACGTTTTGTGGCATATTTTTATGAATGAATTCGTAATTCTGCATTTCCTTTCGACTCACAGAGCTCGTTGTTCAAAAACGGAATATTTATATGTCAGTGATAAGACCCACCTGAGAGATCAAGGGTGGTTGAGTTGCGACAAATGCCTCGATTGGTGTTCACTATGCACGTGTAGTTTCCAATGTCTGCCTTCATGGTTTTGTTCAAAAGCATCGAGACATTCATGTTGGTCTCATTCCAACTTGGTTCGGCCAATGTAAAGCCTTGTTTAGATGTTAATTTACCATCTTGGTATATTATTAAACGGGTCGTTCCATAACTCCATCTGATCTCTGTGACCCTCTCGATCGGCACCGTTCCCTTCACAATGCACTCCAATAATGACTGCTGGCCTAACCATCCATGGCTGTGCTTGTTACACTCCAGTGCTACAAAACCTTCAAATTAGAACAGAGAATTATAAAACCATTATTAAAATGAAAATATTTGAAAACATATTTATTGAACATATTTAGAGTTATTTATTCTAAATATACCAACTTACTGCAATCAAATCCAGAAGTGATGCGGAAAAGGGTCAAGAACAGCAAGCATGTCCAAGAGGCCATGATCTCTGTTCAATAGAAGCAGTTTTCCTAGATTGAAACAAGAAATCTCAGTAGGCATTTTTGGTTTTCCTCAACACAAACATTTTACCATCATTTGCAGACACATATAACTGTGACATTAGTAAAAAAAAATAGTGAAAATAAGGCCATGCTGAAAGACTTCAGGATGGCATTGGAAAAAGGACAACAACAATAAAACGATATATCATGCAGGTAGATTGTTGTGGATCTCATAAACGGATATTACGCAATCCCTAGTCTGCATTGTGACACGAAGTTCATTTCTCCATTTATACAAACAATCCACCAATCCAGACTCATGTGTTGTATATACATGCACATGTATAAATATCACGGAAATTATTCAACAAAGGTATGCCTTCTGTGGGAAGATTCTCCATATCAAGTTGGTAGGTGCCCTTATGACTACAGAGCAGTTTGTCAGCCAGCACAAAAGAAAGCAGGCTTTGAGAGCTGAAAGGCTAGTAATATTAACTACTACCAAACAGCATCAATGGGTAGACAGACGTATTTAGTTGTGAATGTGCAGTTTACCTTAGAATACAACCATTCCTTAATTTGCCGCTTAATATTGTGTGCCGGCCAAAGGTCCCATCATTAACCGTGCGCTCAGTACGTCTACGACTATATAAGTTTAAAGTTGCGCATAATAGTATTGCTTTCAAAAGGCATTTGTAGTGCAGTTTGCATAGTATAACTATTAAACTCACCCGCAAGCAGCCGTTCGTGTTGAGACCGATGTTTACTGTAACGCTATATTTTTGGTTTCGTTATGAATACGCGGTAGTACCAACCCCCATACAGCCTGCCCCCGTTAAACCGAGACCTAAACGGTCCTTAACCATTATGAAACAAAAAACTCCTTGAAGAAATAAATGCTGATCAGAAATTACATTTATTTTTCAACGTGCCAATCTTTTTTTTGTAATGATCACATCCAGCATTGAATTGACATAGGATGCAAAGAGTCCACAGTACTTTCCTTTACCTATGCCACATTTCATTTACCCCTCATTATTAACCTGTTGCGTCTCATGAATAACTGATGGCCCGTGACGGACTGACACAAGCTGGAATGAAAACGACCTCTGGTTTGTAAGCCTCAGGTAATGAAAAACCACAGATAATTTACCAAAGGAGTGTTGCACCAACAATGAGCTAGGGTTGGTGAGAAACAGAAGACCTTTTTTGGAGCCGAGGGAAAACACTTAAAAAGGCTGAGCTGTCGTAAGGTCACTTGTCAAATCCGGGCTAAGTTTTCCAGAAACGTTCAGCCCTTTCTGGCAGATTGTTACTTCAATTAATTGGGATGAAGGGACAAGCATTGTCATGGTGCTTTTGGGAAACCCAATACAGTTTTGATTTTGTAGCCTGTATCACACATCCTGGCACCAATTGTTATAGTTAGGGCACACCTATAAAAACACATGTCATTAACAACTGGCACTGAGGTTAAAATAGGCTATTCTAAGGGAAAGAGAAAATACAAAAGGCCAATTCCCTTTCCCCACTTTACATGGGCCCTAATAAACTGAGGACAGAATGACAGCTATTATTTCTTTTCTGCTACCGTGTGAACACACACCAGTAGAAAAGTCTCATTTAATGCAATGAAACCACATAAATGTACTATAAACAAAAAACAACAAAAGTTATCCAGCAGTTTAAATTAAATTGTCACAGTTTCTTCTTCTTCTTCTTCTTCTTCTTCTTCTTCTTCTTCTTATCTTCTTCTTCTTCTTCTTCTTCTCATATTCATACACAACAGAACACACACACATGCAGGTTGGAACAAGTTTAAACATGGAGCAAAAAAACAGCAAAAAAGCAATGGACTTCGTGGTCGATTTTCTTCGCATTGAGCAGGTTGCCATGACTTTACTTGGCTCTTGTGCAGTAACTACAAATATATTGGGGTTCGTTTTTGGGGTTAGTTGGCAGAAGACACGTAATGTAAACCCCATGCCCTGTCAAGTAGCTCTTACGCACCATGGGGACAGGCTTCAAACATCAAGATACATAAAGTGCTTCTGAAAAAGTATAAATTAATAATAACTAAATACTAAATAAAAATGTAGAAAGGAGGTATCAAAACATTGAGCATTGCGCATGGTTCTGGATGGGATCCGTGATCCGGCTAGAATCAGAGGGACACATGAGGGGTTGCAACATGTTCGTATCAAAACAAGCAGGCCATATACATATGAAATAAAGAGCGGCACGAGGGGTCTGAGACGAGGCCAGGCAGGGGGCGGGCTGAGGCTCAGCCCAGGATGAGGCTGGACTTCCCTCCTGGGGGGTTCCTGCGGCCGGAGGTGGCTCCAGCGGCGGGGGCTTCTGCCAGCGGGGGCTCCTCCTTGGGCGGCTCCGAGATGGCCTCGGGTTCTGTACTGTGGACTGCACACAAGCACAACAGGAACCTTAACCTGCAGCATGGGCCGTTTGTGATGGACTGAGGGCCGAGGTATTCTCTGGCCCAAACCGGCCGCTTTAGGGTCCCGGTTTTCAATGTTCTGATAACGCAATGAGCAGTCCTCAGGTAACTGCCAAATCATAACGTTAAGCAGATAATCATGTTTGTCCCACACGGCTACTTGATTACCAGGTTATTTTGTATGTTGTAAATGCCAGGTGTAAAGGGTGTTCACACTGTAAGCTCTCCTAAAAGAGATAGGAGCTCTTGACATATATTTGACCTGTGTACACGTGGACGCATTTATTAGTTTCCATTTAACCTTTGACATGGGAGCCAGGTGAGATGAGGATAGTCGGGTCTACGTCAGATTGGGATCAGATGTGCCAGGTCGCCTACGATGGTGGTCCCAGAACCTACAACCGGTGTGTTCGAGATGCATCGCACACCTCCTGCACGAGTTGCACTTGTGATGTTTTTCCTGGCTTGTAGCAATTATAGCGTTCCTGTTTGTCTTTGTGGGCATCGTTACACGATGAGTCGGTCATTGGCTAGTCATTGTTATCGTTAGCTATATTAGCCTCTTTAGGAAAACCAGCTCAAAAACAAAGAAAGCAAAACCTAAATAAAAAAAAATAAAAAAAATGTATTGCACGCACACCAAGACGGTGCAATGCATAAATTGGGGACCGGATTAAAGCACCAATGAACCAATCAAGTGTGTAAGAGGATTTAAAATCAACATTAAAATGCCCAACGTGGCACAAATACTAAGAAAAAACATCTCATTATGGGCGCAGCCATCTTTGATTATCGAGTCGTACGGTCAACCTCACTGAACTCGGTCGACTCTCAGGAGCACAAGTGGAACAGGTTAAAAGTGGGCGTGCCTCTGAAATTTCACAAGCTGGGAGATTTTCCACTTTGCAACTCGTGCGGCTGATGTACGGTGCATCTCAAACACATAAGTCCTGAGTTACCACTAGTTTGTTTCGAACTAGCAGTTTGCTTGAGAAGACTGGAGAGGACATTGATTTGCATGGAACAATTGTATTGGACTGTATGTGTACTGCACAAAGCACACAGTGCAACGGCCCTAGCCACTCCTACAATAATTAATAGGGGTGGGAATCTCTTGGCACCTCACGATTCGATTCCGATTATGAGGTAAACGATTCTAAAACGATTATCGATGCATATTGATTGCAACAATTCTTTTTATGTAAATTTCCATGCCTGATCTGAGTTTGCTACTAAGAGTTTGCTAATCACTTCCTACTTTGGTGATGATCATTAAAGACATCGACAGATTAATTAACTTATCTAATATTTTATTAAGAGAAAAAGCTTTTGTCACAAATATGACTTTCTATGAACAATGCAATAATCAATGCAGCTTGCATTACAACACAATATGGAAGTACGTATGTAAAAAATAGGTTTCAGTTTTAATTTCTTTCTAATCTTAAAAATTATCTGCATCGAGACGGAATCGTTCTAGAGAGAATCGCGATGCATCGAAGAATCTATTATTTTTCCCAACCCTAATAATTAAATACTTGTTTGATTTGGCACATTATTTTTTACCTGCCAATTGCTAAGAAATATTTAATAACTAGCGTGAAGAACTGGTTTGATAGGTGCCACCCATTCTCGTTATGTAATGTGTATACCCTGACTTTGTTAGCATTAAAACTTACTTTAACACTAGACTACGTTTGAACCTACTCCAGATAAGTAAAGACATTATTAAAAACATGCCCGATAGTCAAAGTCTACATAGGCTTAAACAAACGACCAGTGAAAACACTTCAAATTTTAATTAGGTAAAAATAAATAAAAATATAATAAAGAAATGTACCTGCATCACCAACATTATTCTCCACATCCTAAAACAGAGACAATATTTATTTTCAGAGTAAATATAAACGTAAACATACAACATGCTCCCAGCCCTCACTAAATAAACATTGAAAGGTTCCATTTAACAGAGCAGATAGTTTAACCCAGATTTAAAGAATGCATATGTGATTGATGTCGAAGTATTTTAGCCCAGACATTTATAACAAAAGTAGCTTTGAAAAGCGGCTGCTGTTGGACCAACATGTGCTGTTTTAATTAAGTCCCACTCCAAGGCCTGATTATGCGTCATATTAAAAAAGATTTGGTCATTTTCACTGATTGGATGGGGATGACCTTCCCCTCAGGGAAGGTCATCCCCATTCCCATTGGTTCAACTCTACATTCACAAACAGCTACTTGTGTTCATGACCATACCGTGCTGGCTGGATCTGCAGAGTGGTTGGCGTTGTGGTTCAGTCCTCTTCTCAATGGGGCAGAGGACTCACCACACAGAACCCCTGTGGGCTTGCCCCCTGTGGGAGGGAGGGTGCATGGTTAGAAAGGGCAACAGTAATGCCGGGAACATATTTGTGATTCAAGTCACCCAAAATCGCAGTCTGTATTTTATAACTACACCACAAATACAATCTATTGATAAACTGAAAAAACCTACACAAGGCTTATCGTTGTTGGTTGTTCTACTAGATTGAATACTGGGGTACTCAGGGCTGATTGCATGCAATTGATGTCATTGAAACTCATTGTGGGTGAAAGGTGTAGTTTCAGTGTGCAATACGGACGTGCAAATTCCTTCTGAAATGCTGACTAATCTGACTTACAACTATAAACACAGAAGCATGTCTGCAAGCTAAGGAGCGATAAGCATTTAATTATTTGGATAACCGGTGCTTATGACATGATTTTACAATGTTGATGCTCTCAGCAGTCCGTCCTCTACTATAAACACCGACATGTTACATCATCACGGGGTTTCCAGTCATTGTTTACCTTCCAATGTACGTCATTTTTCGATAATGCCGCTTGGCAACGGCTAGCAGCTTTAATCTGCTCACCATTATCTATGGACCATTATGTGTTACCCTGAGCAAACAAGAACTCCCCAAAAGCCTACATTTTAATTATGAAAGTAAATTCTAAAGTGTCATGTAAAAAGAAAATGGTGCAATGATACCGCTCAACACTGTTTTCTAAATTATTAGACTTGAATAACAGGTTTGCCAAAAATAGATGCATCAGAGAACACTGCATGACTAACTAATATCATTATGAACAGAAGCTGTAGTGTTCTTCCCGTTAACATCATGCAAATACATCAGTTCATTTCATACAGTGTGATTTTGACTCAAGGGACAAATACAGGTCCTTCTTCTGCCTGGATCAGACTACACAAAATTATTTTCTTTCACGATGGTCATTGTGGATTGTGTGTGGTGGATGGCTGGTTTAAACAGCTTCACCTGGCCCGCATCACACTGGTTGTACTCTGGGGATGGGTTAGGCTGCACACCTGTTGTGCATTGACAATGTGCACAGGTTAAACCAGCCATCAAAACACACTCAAAGAGAGCTCCTACATGGCAACAATACAGCTCATGTATCATTGTCTTTTAAACGGTACAATTTACCCCACCTAAAAATAGAAAGGTGGATTTTGGCAGCTACCTAGGTTCAGTTTGGCAGCTGGCTAGGTTGTGTTTTGCATCTACCTATGTGGGGTTCGGCAGCTACCTAGGGGTCGCGGTCAGCACTGGCCATGCTACATTCCCCATGTCAGATCAGGCCATTGTAGTGCCTTCGATTATTGCTGCTTCTTGGCCGGGAGACCCTACAAGTATCACCCTGACCCAACATATGCTGCCTTTCACAACCTTTCCTAGGTCAGCGGGAAGGAGAACCAAGATATTGCCGTCAGAGGCACTACGTGTGAGTCTGGCAGCGTGATTCAAGATTGTGGACCTGTTTCTGGGGGTCACCAAGAGGGGTCCTTTCTTTGGTTTTGTTGCTCCACCTGACAGCATCCCTCTTTCTCTGTTAACATATGTGCACCAGAGAGCACTCGGCCATCCTAATGGTCAACATCAAGGAACACTTCATAGGTGTTTTCAAACTATGCAGGAATACCAAGGATTTGGCCCTGCTAGACTCTGCATCAGGGTATTCTTCAACTGTTCCACTATAAGGGGTAAGAACCCTGTTAGCCTTTCCCAACGTTGTATTCGGCCTTGACGCTGGACATTTTTCCAAAACAAATCCGGCTGAAATTATGAAGTCTGATCCGAGCATTAAAGTTTGAGGCCACATTAGGGCCTCAAACTTCTACTGATCTTTTACCTGATCAATTGATTCATAATTGACTGTTAATCAGCCCAAGGGGGAACGTTTTTCCTTGAAAATGTTGACTTGCTAAATACTTCTTTCGTTATGCTACTTCTTCTCAATCCATTTCTCATAAACGCCTTCAGTTTCTAATTAATGACCAAGGAGAGGCTTGGGAACAATGAGGAAATTACAATCGCTGTAGACAATACGAACATTGGGTGCTTCCTATTTCCTTGAAGTCTGTGGTGGATACGAGCCAGTGATTTCCTGCTGGGAGAGGGAATTGCCAAATGCAGGATGTGTTTTTTCTTATAATCTGTAACATCTGTTTGATAAAATGATTGTTTTAGTGAATATTATGTATCAGATTGTTGACTGAAAATATTTGAAATTACTAAAAAGAATGCACTGGGTGTCTTTTATTTTGCTGATTATATTTTTGCTGATTATACTGTGAAATTGTACATGTATCTAATCCCTCTTCTGGAACTCACTGAAGGACAGGGCCCATTAACAGACACACAAACGTCAGACACACGTAGAAGGGGTACCGGGAGGGTTGTTCCTTCGATGGGCATAGGGGTCCTCTGGCTCAGCAAACACATTGGAGGCCATCTTATTTTTCCGTACAGGGGGTTTGTCCTCATCTGTGCCGAAAGAAATGTTTGATGCGCCACCTGGAGGGTTTGAAACTCTGGAGATAGAGATAAGGAAACAATGAGAAAGGCACACAATGCATTAGGTTAAGCTTAGTTTAAGAAAAAAAAGTTGTCAATATTTATCAAGCAAATTTAGGTCCAACAAGTTCATTGTACAGTAGAAGCTTTAACCAATCAAATTTCTGTTTAGACATATTGGCCTAAGAATCGCAGGCTCCGTGCAGCACCTGCTGTTCAAATGCGGAACAACACTGCTGCTTAGACAGTAGCATATATTTTGTTTCTGGATGCCTGCCGTTATCCTTGTTCTTCTGGCCTTTCCAGAGCAGTGCTTCAGTGTCAGAAATTGTATTTTCTATTATTTATTAACTTGCACTCATTTACTTTGGAATTGGTATTGTGTGAATATTTTATTGTTATCATTCCTGCACTACTACATTATCTTTGCTTCAGTCATAAAACAAAGCCAATGCATGCTTCTTTTTTTTGAAAAATGTGTCATCATTGTGTGGTACATCACCTCAATGTACACATTGTCACATAGGGTGGGAGAAGAAGTAACTTTTTTATTTGTCAAAACTAATAGCTGCAGTGATTGAAAAGGTACATAGTGCAGGTTTGGCCTCATTATATTATTTGCATAACATGCAAATAATATAAGACAGCAAAATGATACCAAGGATAAACCACCTGTGGTTCCCAAGTGTAGACTCAATTACACTGTCCCATCCCCAGAGAAACTGATCACACATTACAGGTCATTCATATGGACATAACCAAATCTTAAGACAACATTTAGTGGCAGGGATCTTATGTTTTACGCATTAATCATATAGAGCAACAGGAACGTGAGGGCCGGAGAAGTGCAGTATTGATAATGGTGATTTATAATGGTGATTGGTTGCTAGCTCAATATTAATCTGGTGGTACACACAGCAGATCCAATAATTGAGAGCTGATCTTTAAATATTGGGACCACCAACAACTTAATGTCAAACAAAAATGTTTAGGCCGCTACTCTGTACTTAGGCATACATAAAGAGCCAAACCCTAGAACCTCAACCGAGGGGTCTGCCATTTTAGTGCACATCTATTTGAATACAGTCACTGCAAATGCATCCTATGTACGGCTTTGAGGGGTGAAGACAATTAAAAATGTACACGGATCCTTATTTCTCAGGAATGGATGACAGATCTACATTGAGCAGGTACAGGTACAACTTCCAGCCCAAACGACGCACGACAACCAATAATCAACCCAAACAAACGCCAAGATATCCCAACGGGATGTTTACGTGAATTAATAAATTCACCTTATGTGTTGGTTTATGTTGCAAACATTGTATTGGGTGTAGATGATAATAATATGATTATTAATGTAATAGTGGTCTAGTAACGCGACACAAAAATTGATTTGAAATCCACAGGGGCCCCACCCAACAATACAATCAATCTTAGTAGGCGCTAGCTGCAGACGTTACTATGCATCTATAAGGATGATGAGATGATGGAGATCACACACAATGTGACGATCACCAAAACATTGAAAGGTGCTCCAAAGACATGTGATGTAGATGGCTTAATACGCGTTTGGCATGCGGACAGTTAGCAAACGCAAGCTAGCTGTGCAACTTCCATGTCCATGCCCCACAAAGAGGAGACCCGTCGCATGGAGGCGCGCTGTGCGAGACCAGTGGCCCGTCCGCGCTGAGAGAAGGTGCGGTGCAAGCTTTTATCCAGCATCCCGGACTGTAAACATTTAGCCATGCAGTTTTAGCTATAGCAACGGCCTTTAGGTCAGAAACGTTAAGTCCGAGAATACGTTTCAAAGCACAGCATGTTCACCTCGATGACTACCGTCTCAAACATGTCTGTGCCACAATAACGTTATACCTGGAGCTGCTTTTGGAACCGGCTTCCAACCCTTGAAATGTCGTGGTCGTCGTCATTCTGTCGTAATTTAATAGAGCTCTGAGACTGAAAGATAAAATAACCGTGATTTAAAATTTCATAACCCGCCTTTCATTATCTACACTGGCAGACGGCACTGAAAACGCATCAACCTGCTGCGTAGTCTGGCTTCTCAGGCAAAGCACAGCGTGGAGAGGGCGTTGCGTTGAGGCCCGCCCACGAGAACACGGTGAGGTGAGTTCATTGGAGACTGCTGCCTCAAGCGTGGCTCTGATTGGATTGTTTATTTAGGGTCACAAAGGTCTAATGACAGTTTAGTGGCGAATGCTTTTAAACCCATAAGAATCCTGACATCAAGGGACTGATGTACCATTTATAACAACATGGAAGGCAGGACAATTAATGTTGGTGGTATAAAAGACAATATTTAAGTAATTGAGAAATTACATAACTCAATTTAAGTTGAATGCAGTGTCATGCAGGATGAACAAGTAGGAAGCCTCAAGACTAAACATCTTAATAAACACAAACAAGTAATTTTATTAAAAAAAAATCAGTTTATTCCAATTGTACATTTTTTAAAACAACCACCAATGTGAGTAAATTGAAACACAGGCATATAGAACAGCAACACCATCATTAAATTTAACCAACAGCTATATGGCATGAGTAATAGTGTTAAAAAACAATCGATGTAAATGTCTATGCTTTATGATGTCACCAAGAAATGTGTTTTTTTTAGATGTTCAGCATATGACATTGAATGCAGCTTACAAGTTGTGCACTATCAACTATCATTACAAATATCACAATAATAAAAATGAATCCATCCCTGTGTTGCAGCCTATGAGCGTCTGTGACAGGATTCCAACACATGGTCATGGAAAAGCTGGTCATGGAGATTTAAAGACAAAAGGAAGAGGCATTAAAAAAGAAAGAAGAAATGCAGGCATGGGTGTTTGTTGAGGGGGGGGAAAGTCTTTAAGTAGAAGAGCCTCCCGTTTGCTGTTGGAATACATCAATTGTGTCCTCATCCTCCATTTCAAGCTGAAAGAAGAATTTGGAGTGTTTACAAGAAGAATGATAAAGTTTCAAAAGCAGTTGTAGAACAATGTTAGTTGAACTAATCTTCAACGAGCAGAGACCACTTCTCTCTAGCATACCTATCCAACTAAGGCCCCATTTACACGAGGACGCTTGCAGGTAAAAACGACCAACTATTTTATCGGAAGTGCCTTTCGTTTAGACCAGTGGTTTTCAAACTGTGGGGCGCGCCCCCCCTGGGGGGCGCCAGAGTTCTTCAGGGGGGGGCGCAACGTGAGAAAAAAATAAACCCGAAGAAAAACCTGAAAGTCGATGATTCAAATCATCAATCGTACTTCAACTGTAGAAGTAACCTAACTAAATCAATTTTCAACTGTTTATCTTCGTGCAAACCATTTAACAAATCTACACACTTATATCTTCAATAATATCTAAACAGAATTTCGATATCATTTAAAATTTCTTCAGAACCACCGTTTTAGTTTCATACCGCTTCGTTTTCAGCTGTTTTCATTGAAGACGTCTGCCCATTCTGATACACCTACTTCTAGACATCGTAACTCATTCATTTTCCAACCGTTTACCATCGTTCAAACCATTGAACAAATCTACACACTTGTATCTTCAATACTATCCAAACGGAATTTTGATAGCATTTATACTTTTTTCAGAATCACAGTTTTAGTTTCAAACCGGCATCGTTTTCAGTTGCTTATAATAATTTAGGTCACCATAGCAACGCCGGTAAACAAACCCCGCCGAATAGTCGAATCTCTGGACTGAAAAAGCAGATCTGATTAGACTCTGAAAATTCAGAGTCGGGGACCCTGAATGAATCTGTGTAAACTGGCAGTTTACACAAATTAAGATGTTCAAATGTATTAAAAAAAGGTTAAGATAAAACATGCTTAGATAAAGTTGTTAAATTGTGTTAAGAAATGTGTTTAAAAACGCACAAAGATGTTGTAATGTTTCAGAAATATGTTTAAAATGTTTAAAAAATATGATCAGAGATGTTTAAAATGTGTAAAATAATTAAGATAGCTTTCAAAACACAGGTCTTTAGAAAAAAAAAATGTGTGGGGGGGGGGGGGGGGGCTCAGCTGAATTTTTTTCTCTGAGGGGGGGCTCACTCTCTCACACTTTGAAAACCCCTGGTTTAGACGGTGACAGCGTTTTTGGGGCTTAAAACGCAAAAATCTGAAACCACCCTCCGGAGTGGAAAACTTGAATACGCTCCGCCGTAGCGTTTCCGTCTACACTGCCAAGATGCAAAACTCTGCTCAGATATGCTCACGTTGCGTACGCTTTTACGTCACATACAGCGCCAGTTCAGGGAAATAAACAAACATGTTGGATTATTTCCATGCGTCGGACCATCAAGCTGCTCTGGCAGCTCTAATAAACTTACGAAATGTATGTACAGATAGTATTACTGAACAGAGAAGGATCTGTAATTATGTTTTGGTTTTCGTGGCCCAGATAAGAGAAGGAGGAAGATTCTACGCATGCGCTCAGACATGGCGGTGTTGTGTGATAGTGCATCACAGCACCACCTAGCCACCTGACATGCATACCCAATCGAAATCCACACACTTTTGCGTCACCGTATACACGCAGATTTCCTCCCGAAAACGCTTGTCTAAACACTAGGGCTGTGTTCAAAAAAATCGATCCGCGATCCGATATCGATTCATGCTCAAAAAGCACGATATCGATCCAAAAATGTCTGGATCGATCTTTAATAAAAAATTTTTTTTTTTTTTTTTTAATAATTTTAAATTTCAAATAATACTTTGATTTTTGTCTAAAATAAATACTTGATTCTTGACTCTTCTCTCTCTGTGTCCCTCTTACACGTACACAGATAGAATCACAAACACATGGAGCTGTTTTGTCTATGGGACAGTATTTATTTGCATTATGTCTGTAAATAGATCGATATCGAATCGGATCGAATCGTGGATCGAATCGGATCGTGACCTTATGAATCGGATCGATCCAGGAAATTCGGATCGATTCCCAGCCCTACTAAACACGGAATAAAAAGTGAAGACGCGACGCCACTTTTACGTCTTCTGTTCAGACCGTCATCATGTACACCTAGCCTAAGACACACTTAACAGAAAAAACAATGGTGCCTTTGTGCTAGTATTTGGTTGTATATTTACATCTAAAAGCAGTATGAGGAGTAAAAAGTAGTGTATAGTATAATTTCATTCATGCCAGTAGTCCGTAGGGATGGGAATTGATAAGAATTTCACGATTCCGATTATCGATCCGATCCCTTATCGATTCTCTTATCGATTCTCATTGGGTGAGAAAATAAGTATAAATGTGTTTGTTTGTATTAAAACTCTTTAATATCTGATCAGAAGTGCTTCTAGTATTAGGAAATTGTACATTTTCAAATCAATTGGTCTAAAAACTTGTCCCCGGGTTTCTCCCGCGAAAGATTCGCCCTTATACGCGTCTCTACGTTCACTTTGTATGGGATCTTTTCGCCCCGTCGCGTTTGGTGTGAACGCACAATGCGATTCTTCCTCGGCGGCGACATGTTTGCTGCGTTCTGAACTCAAATCAAAGCAGCGTGTGTGACGTCGCGACGCATTTGCCGCGACCGGAACCGATAAGCGGAATCGTTAAGCAGGCTTGCTAATGATTCCAAGGAATCGGTAGAACCGGTTCTCGATTCCCATCCCTAGTAGTCCGTGCTACTCTTTACTACAATCAAAGGTGGCGCTCATAACACTTATTTTATATCTGCTACTTTATACCAGGGAACAGGACTAACTAGTGCAAATAATTCTGCTCCTCGTGCCCTGCTACATCGAAGTAACAGACCTATTGTGTCTTTGACTTTCGTTTGGCATTGTAAAAACGGAGTAGAAACCGGACAGAGAAATTAATGTACTTTCTATAAGTCTCCCTGGATGCCACTGAAGTGCTGTCTAAAGGTGCGGCCACACCAGACGCGTATCTCGCGTATTTTTTACGCGAGATACGCGTGTAAAATGTTGCCTGACCATTTTGTGTCAAAAATGGTCACATACGCGCAATACGCGCCATACGCGCCTACGTCACTCGCCTAGATGAGTCCATGTCCATGCAAGTGAACGGAGCGTTCCCTCTTCGTCATAACTATCAAACCAAACATCCTTCACATTCACCGAGCGAACATTACGAAAGTAAAATGCACATTTCTCGCTAAAAATGTTTCCATAAACGCATTTAATGGCGTAACTATGTTACTATTTCCACCCAGAATAAAGAAAGTTGTCGGCCGTGGCTGTGTGTGTCTGTGTGTGTGTCTTGCCCCAGGATGAGGCTCCCCACGGTTGGGTGTGTGTGTGTGTGTGTGTGTGTGTTGCCCCAGCATAAGCTGCGCTGGAGTCCGAGGTAGGAAACCCAAACGCCGCCGTGTTTGGGTGATAGAGTTTAGATCGGGTTAGATTAAATAATCTCGGATATAAATAACAATAATCGGGTTAAATAACTTCACATGGTGTGTCTGGTGTGTTTCCAGAATTCGTAGTGTTGATCAGCAGATATATAGTCCGCCAAGACGTTGAGGTTGCTTAGTAACCAGAGACTCTGTCCATGCAAGTGAACGGAGCGTTCCCTCTTCGTCATAACTATCAAACCAAACATCCTTCACATTCACCGAGCGAACATTATGAAAGTAAAATGCACATTTCTCGCTAGAAATGTTTCCATAAAAGCATTTAATGGCGTAACTATGTTACTATTTCCACACAGAATAAAGAAAGATGTTGGCCGTATGCTTCTGTCCAAGCTCACTACTCTCTGCCAGTGACGTCGGGTCAAGCTCAACGCTGATTGGGCAACGCGGCTAATCGTCATGCGTATCATGCGTATTGAGCGTAAAAAGTTCAATTTTTTGAACTCTTGAAATGTACGCGATATACGCGCATATAGCGCGTAAATATACACGCCACATACGCGCGTAAAATGTTGCTTATACGCGTGAAACGCGTAATACACGCGTAAACCAATGGTTCCCTATGGAAAAAAATGGCGATTTTATACGCGAAGTACGCGAGATACGCGTCTGGTGTGGCCGCACCTTAATGAGCTCAAGTTATCGAAATAAAGAAAACACATAAGACAAACTCGCCCGCTTGACTATTGGAATTTAGGAGGAATTTACTAAATTAAAGAGGAACCGAGCAAAGTACTTCTTCAGCATCTGGGCAAGCCTGCCCATTATAAAATAAACAGTACAAGATCACCAACCTAGCCAAACCACAACATTCATTACAAATTACAGGCCTGAAAAGAGTTCAGGCGTGGTGCCTGAATTCAGGCTTAAGCTCGGCCATGCATGTTGTCAAGAAAATTTTAAATAGGTGAGTGGTGCCTTTTAAAACGTCTAGTCAACACATCAACCTACCTGACCTTTTGATTGACATGTCTGCCACCAATTAGGCGTAGTCTATATAAGGAAGTCTTTTGCCTTTGTATGTTTGCACTGAGGATGGTCTGAATGGGACTGAATACGTCTTGCACGCACTTTGGGTAGCACTTTACACTTTTATGCAATAAAAACTTATTTTTGCATCGGCTACATGGTGTGCGAGTTCCGCTCCTTTTATGGTTGTCAAGAAAGGCAATTCTCTATGGAGTCCTCGAATGTAAACAGCCAATGACACTAACGGTTGCCCGCTTGCCCGGGGCAAGTAAAAAAAATGTTCGGGCAAGTCGAGAGATTTTTTCTGGTTGCCCGAACGGGCAAGTGGATTTTGTGTGGATGTTAATATAAAGGCTATTTATTCAAATATTTTTTGAAACTGCAGAACAACATTTTGTTCCGCAAAATCACATAAATCAGAAGTATTTGCAATTGATCAGCACGCTGTCTCCTCTTCTCTCGGAAAGCGAGTTAACAGACACGCAGCGCTTCAGTGCGAATATAGCCCCGCCGCGCCTTCTGTCACTCACTCGCAGTGCGGTCTCTGGCAGTGATTCGAAGGCGTTAGCTAACACAGCTCGCATCTCAAGTGCAGCGCCTCCGCGAACGGTTTAGGTAGAAGGAAAATGGAGTAGTGATGGAGGAGTGCAGTTTGGAAGTACTTTGGAGGCAAATTATCAAGAAAGTCATATCCAAGAACACGGTTTTGGGTTTCATAACTGTGCACATGCACAGCAATAGCAATCTTTTTCACGAAACTGGACCCTCACAAACTACTATATATTACATGAAAGCTGAGCCTCCACTTATTCCAACAGTCCAAACCATATCATTCTGTGACTAAAACTCGCAAATAACAACTAGAGAAGAAACGTCCCCTTTTCTTTTAACAACCAAAAATGTATTACCTTTGTGATTTTTGTCCACAAAGTTGATTCTGATCGAATAAAACCACCATAAACAGATTATCCAGTGTCTGGGCCAAATTTTGCAACTAAACATGGTGTTTTAAATCAATGAATAAGAGAAGGTTTCTTAGGAAATAGGTTAATTGCCTACAATCAGAAAACATTCTTCAGCGCAATCTAGTGGCCATATATTTATTTGCGAGTGTTTGGCTTGGTGCATTCGATTATATTTGCCCTGAACATTAAATAGAGGTGTCAAGTGTCAAAATTGTAAGATATTAGGGCCCGACCGATTCATCGGCCTGCCGATTTAATCGGCCGATTATAGCCTTTTTGAAAATAATCGGCATCGGCCAAAAAGACGCCGATTACAACCGATTATTATTATTTTTTTTTAAATGTTATTGCGCTTAGTATCCTGCAGATTGCGCTCCTACTCGCCTTGCTAACTAACAAATTTAGCTGGAGTAAAAAAGGAGGAGATTGAATTTTACCGTACAACATGAAAGCACGCTCGCTCAGGCAGCTGCGCGCTCACCTCACCAATGTACACAAGACGCGTTGTTTGAGCATGTTGTTCCTTTTTTTCCTTAAGTCCCAGGCCAGGTTAATTTGTTATACTGTAGACTCTAACGGTGAGACCATACTGCTCAGCACGCACGTGTTAGTCACTGCTCACGAGCGCAGCACATTGGGAGTTAGTTATTTATTTTACAATACTCATTTTTGACTGTAAATGTATTCTAAAACACTCAAAGGTGCTGCATTCAATTCACATATTCGTCAAAAGTGTTTAAAGTATATTTAAGGTATCAAAAACTATGTTTTATCCGCTTTTTTTTTTTTTTTTTTTTTTTTTTTTTAAATCGGCCGATTAAATCGTAATCGTAATTTTTCTCTGAAAATAATCGGCATCGGCACTCAAAAATCAATATCGGTCGGGCCCTATAAGATATCTACCTTTATTTTTGTTTCATAGTAAGACAGCGCTCCCAACTGATAACGACCAACTGATAATTATTTCAGGTGGAAATGTTATCTTCCACTTATACTGTGTTCCATGGCTTTATTCACATTAACCAAGTATTATCCCCATTGAATATTTCACTTGCACAACAATCTTTCTTTTGGCACAAAGATGACATTATCGCCCTTGCAGTTGTGGAGATATACTCTATTTACTTTGGGTATGTTCTTTCCTGAAAAAAAACATTTCCCGATATCGAAAATGGTATAGAATATCGATATTTTTCCAGGTATATTGACGAAGTTAGAAAATCCAGTATCGAGACTGACAACACTACTAGAAACGCGATTGTGATTATTCAGTTAGAGCTACAAGAAACTTGAAAGTTAAAAAAGACATATCTTTGCTACTACCTCTGACATTTAGTTATGTACATTTGCATCAAATCATGCAGGTCCACATATAACTTGGCGAGAGCTTTAATAGGTTGCAACGGTGGACTGAAATCAACTTCATGGCACGATGTGACCGCTCGATAAATAAATTAACGAAGAAAAGTTTGTTATTTTTTAAACACAACACGTGTGGAAGCTAACATTCAGCTTCAGTCTGAGCTAGGATGAGTTTTCTGAGCCCCACAAAACCAGGCCGGGTGCCTGGCAAAAAGAGGCCCGTTCACGATTCTGATTATAATTTGGGCAAGTGAACATCACATTCGGGCAAGTTGAACCTGACCTGTACTTGCCCGATGGGCAAGTGCTTTTGAAACCTTAGTGTCAACTAGGGCTGTCAAAATTGCTCAAAAATGACATTCGAATGTTCGTTTGGAAAAAAATCACGAATTCGAACTATTCGAATATCTGGTTGCCTATTTTACGCAGTTGCCGTCAATATGTCAATAATGCGACAAAACCATGGTTCAAATTAGTGGGATATATATATATCCTATATATAGGGCGGCGGCTTCCTGCTGGGCATTTCCTTACTTTAAAACGAGGGACATCGCGAACAGACGGAGGCTCATTCACAAAGCAGTTAGGCGCTTGTACCGCGGGAGTGTTTTTTCACATTCGAATATTATGAGGGACATCGCGAACAGACAGAGGCTCACTCACAAAGCAGATAGGCGCTTGTGTAACCGAGCGTTGGCACTTAGATATTTATATGACAAGAATGACACAAGCGTGGAAGGGAAAATAGTCTCGTTTACTTAGTACCTATCAGAAGTCACCCAGTCACAGCGTGAGAGCTGGAATACCTATATCCAAGTACGGAAACCCCGAGGGGATAAAATACATTCGCTCTTCACAATACTAGTCTGTTACACTTGTACCGCGGGAGTGTTTTTTCACATTCGAATATTATGAGGGACATCGCGAACAGACAGATTCGAATATTAATTTTCACGTTCGAATTCACGTTTTTGGATACATTTCGAACGAATATTCGAACTTCGAATATTCGTTGACAGCCCTAGTGTCAACCCCTGGTATTTGATAATTTCAGGCACAGATAGTTTCACTTCCTATCAGCCCCACCACACAGTACACATACCTGTGAAGGTGTATCTGTCTCATTAATGGGCTGGCCATCAAATCGAAACCGTATTTGTCGCAATGACAGCCCCTGTATGGAAAAGAGAAATGCTGCGAATCAATATATTGACAGAAGCAAACTCCATGCGAATGACTTAAATTCAAACTTAATGGCCAGGAGCATAAAGTAAAACTTTAAACCAATGTGTAATCAAGTTACAAAAGCTAAAATGTGCAAATGCAACCCAATGGTTAATTGAACGATTTAGGATATAAACAGATCTTTATACCTGACGTTCACAATAAGCCTTCATCAGTTTATTTAAAGGCGTGTGCCTTTTGATCTTGAACTGAACCACAGAGCCGTCCTGTCCAGCTACTTTCAGGTTGATGTGCTCATTGTTCTCGGTCTTCACTCCCTCCTGCAAGGAACACAACATAGGTTTAAGGTTAGGCATGCGTGTTCTTAATTGCGAACAGAAGAAAGTGGGTGGTCTAAAGAAAATTAGTAAGTGAAAATTCCAAGCAGGACAAAGAATGAAGAAAGTGCATAACTGCGACCGAATAGATCAAATCTCAGCAAAAACACTAAATGGACCTTACAGTGAATGCAATGATCGCTCTCCAGACTGAGAGGATGGCAGCACACTGCCGGCCTTGTACTATTAGCCAGGTAGCATACGCTATAGCTTTCTAGCATTAGCCATGGCCTGGTATCATTCATTAGCCATTTCCTAATGCAGATTCATTCATTTTGACTGCGACTATAAGTGCCAACTGATACAATGAAACAGGCTGAACAAATTACCGCTGAATCAAGGGAGCTGAACTTCAGAAAAGTACCGTAGGAACTTAACCAGCACGCTGATCGGATAGTAGCAGCAATAGCTTAGCATGCTCACCCCTTCGGCAAACCCGCTTGCTAGTTAGCAACAGCTAGATCTGGCCACCAATGTTTGGCGATTTCCCAAAACCAAATTTTTGAAATTGAATCCATTGTCTTAAAACACCAATAAGCATACACACTCGATGCAATTCTTTAGGTCACCCAATCGAAAGCATTAACAATACTCAAAGGAAACTCTCCTCACCTTGGGCTTCTCGTCTGCCATGGTTGCTGTTGTGTTTGCGAGTGACCTGATGCGGCTGCGCTGTGGTGATGAGCGCCACTTTGCTTTCGGTGCAAGACTTGTACTGAAAGCATTTAATTGCGCCGACCTGCCCGACTGAGCTTTTCACAACACCGATAAACCAATGTTTACATTGATGATAAAACTCTGTTATATACGTACCAATTATAAAACATATTCAGACAAATAATTGTACAACCAATTTCCATGCATTTTTATTTCTAAAATATGTACATCACATATTCAATTGAGAAGTAGGCCTATGGAAATAAATAAAATAACTTAAATATTGCAATAACTTACCAACGCATGAAAGAAAAACACGAATGTCAGTGTTATCTTTAATTTTCAATTTACCAGGTCTGAAAGGAGAGCCACAACATGAAGAATTAACCCAGGTTATGACATGAGACCAAGGCCTATTCGCACAAAAAAGGACCTCTCCGACCGACAGATCAAACCTTTATATTAGAGAGGGTATAATATTGAATGAGGGCCATTTAGGATGACTTTATACAAATGATTTAGTTCTAGTTTAGGTCTGGCCAACCAGCCCTTTGCTGAACAAAAAATGAAGTCAGGTAAATCAGGTTGATTTGTATAATATCAAATAGTACTCATTGACCAGTTTGTTTACATTGAGCACCACCAGATCTGCCATGAGCATAATATTAAAAGCAACACAAGCATTTAGGTAAGAATTGAGCAAACAATACAATCAATAAAGAAAATAAAATACATTTCACAATCCTCACACAAAACAAATAAATACTGGGTCTTCAGCTTCTCAACTCGCTAAATACATTTGTGCCATCATTGTTTAAAGGACAAAAGTCTCTAACAATCGGAGTCATACGGTAACAAGGTAAAAATTAATTCAAGCACAAGTTTATTAATGGGTGATAGTCCTCACTCCAAAACGATCAACATCCAGCCATCCTATCCCTACCATCCAACATTGCACGTCATGAGTCATATCAAAGTCCTGCTTCCCACTGCAGAAATCCAGGTTCCCCCGAAAGTCTAGTACTGGAATTAAGAATTGTACTGTTTCGGACCTACATTTTTTAACGTTCATCTGAGTATGGTCAGTAAAAAATTACTTTGTATGCTTGAATCACAGTTTTTTTAAGTGACTTCTGATGTCAAAACAGTCAGTAGCAGAAACAAATTCAGTTTTCACATGTCATGCCTTTTCCCATACTTATGACAATTTCTTCTCCTACCAATTGGTTAAAAGAACCAAGATGCGCAAGATAGACCAAATGTTGGTCACAAAAAAGGGTATAAATGACCTGCAGTATGAATGATTGATGTCCTTTGAATGCAAGCCAAGTGAAAAATACAGTATACCTAATGGTAATGTAGCACGTTAAACTAAAGCCCGGCATGAATTTTTTTTCTGTGTGAAACCATCCATTTCCCAAAGTGGATCTTAACCACTGTAACTACTGCACTGGCACTGTGGTGACATCTGAATCAAGTCCACAGTAAGGACATAAAGCAGGTCCAAAACACTGCAATGATCTGCTTGAATGACCCTCCCAGAGGTGGAGGTGGACACTACCATGAGCCTATAAAGGTCTTGAACTTCAAAGCTTTGATTATAGTTCTGCTTTGCTCGGGTTTCAAGAATGTTACGGTTAATGCAGCCCTTCCAACACAGAGCCGGGCTATAGAGCACCCCACTTCTCGGCAGGGGGGAACTGCTCCACTTCTCCAATCTCCGAGCACGGCTGTTCCCCCAGCGTGAACGCCAACTTGTATCTCATCCGCACCTTCTCCTGCAAAAACAGAACCAAAAAGATGTGCACTATTGAGCATTCATTAACAAAAATGGGTGCTGTAGGTAGGATTTACAGTAAGTATTATCATTTAGAGGTGATTTAAAATAAATCAGGGGCCTTTCAGGACATCTATTCCCTGCCTGGTTCAGGGAATCCCAGGTGTGTGAATGCAACACTTCTCAATGGCGGGGGGACAAGGTGAAGGAGGGAAACGAGTAGTAGGGGCGTTTTCTGTTATCTATCGTCAAATTTT
This sequence comes from Gadus chalcogrammus, assembly GCF_026213295.1. NCBI lineage: Eukaryota > Metazoa > Chordata > Actinopteri > Gadiformes > Gadidae > Gadus > Gadus chalcogrammus. Next base: position 7,548,716 of record NC_079414.1, on the reverse strand, counting down.
TGAAACTAGGCTTCTGCTTTCTCTTTTCATCTCACGAAACTTACCTACAGCGTATTTAACTAAAGCCCCTTGAAGTTGGATAGTGTGTAGCGAGAATACGCTTAGCCTTGGTCATACAAAACAAATCTATCAATTGTTTATACATATACTATGACGAAAACCATTCGGGTAGAAGCTTATTCATGGGTGAAGCGATTGATGAAAGACTCCAGCACCTTGAGTGGATTGGCCAGCAAGATGACTTGGGTGATAGCAGCAGGGGGTAGAATGGGGTTGAATGCCGCCAGCTCTGTCCCGGATGGAGGCTGGAGTCTCAACCTCATAGACTAGAGAGGAGCAAACAAATCAAGGGACTGCTCACAGTACCAGCCACGTATTTGTCTATGTCTATTATTTGACCAATAATGAAATGTGGATGTGCACATCCTGTGTTGTACCTTTGGGACTGCAGCCTGCAGAACGATGTGGCTGACGGGCAGCGGGGCAGTGTTGAGCATGGAGGCCACCATAACCAGTACATCTGGTCTGTCTGGTGGGCAGTCGGAGGCAAAGTGGAGCAGAACTCGGATGCCGTATTTGTCATAAGCAGTTACCGGGCACACTTTGCCTGAAGGCAGAAATAACCAAAATCAAAGTCAGGCAAAGGACAAAATCCATTCTATTTAAATATTTGATTAAGTTTATAAGTTGATTCAAATACATTTATAAATGTATAAAAGCTCCTTCATAGTGCTTAGTGTTGTTGATATTCAATTGTAGTTGATGTACCAAAACCCAGAAATGGCTTCCCTCGTTCTCAACAAAACGTTGATTGAAGAAGAGAATGGTTCCACACAATGGTTGGAGAATGGTTACACCTCTTATCATTGAACAGAAACCCAAGACGTGACTCACTTGGTTTGATTGCCTCCAGAGAGACCTTGACACTGGACAGGGAGATCTCCTGGCCCTTCCCTGGACTGGGTTGACTCGGGGTGAGGACCGGCGACAGTGAGCGCAACAGCGGGCTGTCGTCTGCCTGACTCTTAGCGGGGGGGAGAACCAGAGGTCCTGCTGGCATCCCTCCCAGGAGATGGGGCATGGGGGAGGAGGACGTGGAAGCTGCTCCTAGGAACCCCGCGACATCCAGCATGCCAGTTGTACTGAGATCAGTGGAAGACAAGAAGAAAAATAATGAAATAATTAAAAAGCTTCAGGCTGGAACTCCTGCCCTAATGGCAAGGCAGCATTGGTGATTAACAGCCTAGCACTTTTGTACATAACATCCACCTCTTAATGACAGCAACGGTTTATAAACGTTGCCATGATTTTTTTTTAAATACGTTTTATTTGGCTCACGTTTTGTGACTGCTGAGGTCGAGCAAGTCCAAATCCTGCAGAATGCCGTTACTTGAGCCTGGGGGAGACAGGGAAGTGCTTGCTGCATGAGGCGAAGGCACACTGGTGACCTGCGTTTGGAATGAAGTCGCTGAAGCATAGCTTGGGAGAGACGAGGTGCTGCTGTATGACTGGCGGCCAGCAGGGGAAAGGGTGGCGGCTGAGGAGGACTGCAGGCTGGGGACGGTGGTGGCTGACTGGTTGGTATAGGGGGACCCATAGAAGACAGCAGAGTGGTGTAAGGTGGAGGAGGGGCGGGAACACTGGGCCGGGGGAGGCCCTGGGGAGAGGTTGGTAGAAAACACTGGGAACGTGGAGAAGGAGGGCGGGGCGGGAAGTGAGACCGAGCCGAAAATATCAAAGTCCTGACTGGAGTCCTGGGAGAGAAACAAATGTAAATAAATGAATGCAACAACAGATAAGCAAAGAAAGGTAAGAACTTTTTTATTCCCCCGGAGGAGAAATTCCTTAAAAGAGAATATGGGCATTGAAAATAAACCTATACAAACCTGTAAGGATGTCAGCTGATGATCCAGGGGTTCAGGTCTAGTCACGATGGATTGACTTACAACAGGGGCAGGGTCACCGATACCTGCCAACAAAAACACACGCACCCATCCCATGATGCCAACGTAGAAAGCACCACAGTCCTTTTCGTGATGCCCAGTCTCTCTCGATGTGGTCAGCCAGTTGGGGTTCGGAGGTCCTCACCTAAGAACAACAGCTCCTCGTCGAGCAGCGTCAGCGAGGTTGCCGTGAAGGAGCCCTGAGGCCCAGGGGCGACGGCGGCGCCGCACAGCAGGTCTGCAGGGACGGACAGGGAGGAGGGCGGGGCCTGGAAATGGCTGGAGGTGGCCGCCGCCGGGCCCTGGGGTTCCAGGCCTGCCAGATCGATTAGGACCTCTGACTGCTTTGCCTTGTGGCCTGGAACAGAGGACACAAGACTCAACATCAGGTTGTTTTTACGCACGCACGCAAGCACACATACAAACATGCGCGCACGTACGCACACGCACACACACACGCATATCTGCCATAGATTCATGTACGTAAAATAATGTAGGTTGACAACAGCAATTTGTGCCATTCAATGGACCATCTTTCAGGTCATGTCAATTAGGACAGAAAATGGGCATACGAGTCAAATGTTCTTCTTTCGCTCCGTTGATGATCTGTCCTTCTACAATCCTCTTATAGGAGTTAATGACACGGGAGAGGTCATCGCTGGCCTGCAGGATGTTCCCTGATGGTGAAGGCAACAAGGTTAAGACAGGCGTGGGAGCCACCAAACACTCAGAGAAAACATTGTCACACACGTGCTGGATGTAATGACAATAGCCTCGTCCGATGGTATGTTCTTATTGTTGCTTTGGTTGATTGTATAAATGAGTAAATCCAACATGTCATGGCCAAAAATAAGTGTGAGGGCCTTGCACATTTATCGAGCTAACTGTAGTACTTTTAAATCTTGTGTTTTGCATTTGGGACAATTTACACTTCTTATTCTAGTGATTAAAAGGGGGCGGATTTCCCCCATTCCTTACCCAAGTTATTGTCATTGTCCTCCGTTTCTGTGGCAAGCTTGAAAACTGTCTGCCTTAGCTTATCACAATCTCCATACAACTCCTGTTCAGAAGAAAGACCCCAAATCAGACATGGATCAAAACTGGACAGAAATGCTAATTTGAATATCTTACTACTATAATAGCAGGCCTGTCTCACCAGTTACGCAAGTTAGTCATGTGCGCATGTGCGCATGTGCGCATGTGCGCATGTGCGCATGTGCCAAGCAGCCTGCAGCACACACACACACACACACACACACACACACACACACACACACACACACACACACACACACACACACACACACACACACACACACACACACACACACACACACACACACACACACACACACACACAGGTAAGAAGTTTTTAAACTTAATGGCTCCGCCATCGACAAACTCGCAGATAAGAACACACATGAAAGCACACACACCGCAGAGACACTCGCCCAGGTAAGACGTTATGTTTTTAAACATAACGTCTCCGTCATCGACACACGCGCAGGTAAGAACACACATGCACAAGCACGCGCACACACTGCAGCTACACTAGCCCTTAAACATAACGGCTCAGCCATCAACACACACGCTGGTTAGAACACACACGCATGCACACAAACCGCAGCTACACTGGCCCAGGGTAAGCGTTATGTTGTTAAAAATAACGCCTCCGCCATCGACACACGTGCAGGTAAGAACACACATGCACGTACACACAGAGCAGCGACACTTGCCAAGGTAAGACGTAATGTTTTCAAACATAACGGTTCTGCCATCGACGCACGCGCAGGTAAGCACACACACGCACACACCGCAACAACACTAGCCCAGTTAAGACGTTATGTTTTTAAACATAACGCCTCCGCCGTCGACAAACTCTCCCAGGTAAGACGTTCTGTTTATAGACTGTAGAAATTGCGATAAAAGAAGGGAAGAGACAATTTCTCACCTCGACAAGCAACGGCAGGTCGTTCATTTCGTCATATTAAAACCGTTAAATTCAAACAACGCGCCGACCGGCATATCAACACACAAGTCACGTGATTTTAAAGAGAAAGTGCCCATATACGAACGTCTGCTTTGCACAACGAAAACATGTCAATAAACTCAGTAGGGTGAATTATGTCTATAGAGTCCACCAAAAGACTACACTTTGTTGCTCAAATGCAATATTACTCTCCTTCTTGAGCCTCCCCAAATGTCTTGCGATATTGATTCCCCCCTGCAGACTGTTATAATTGTTTTATTTTTCTTATGTTTTGTGTGCATGCTATTTGTGACTGTAGGCTACTGCTGCCTGTCTTGGCCAGACACTGGAAGAGATGTTTAATCTCAATGATGTTTATTATTTTCAACAAACCAATAGTAGTTATCTTGCATTTTTAAATGTCAATGCACTCTTCAGCTCTGAATAACAGTAAAAGCTATCTAATAATTGATTTGCATGCATAGTATACTACACTTTCCATGAAACAATTACCCCGGTCACCATAATGGACTCATTTTATAATAATAATACATTTCATTTAGAGGCGCCTTTCAAGACACCCAAGGTCACCAAAAAGTTTCATTTTATAATGTAATTAAATGCTCACACACTAGCTGCTTTCAGACACACGTGCAAGTCCTGAGATTCACCTGATGGGCCGTATGTGTGAACAACATATCCTGACATTTGTTGAGTAGAAAGTCGGTATTACTCACACCACTTCAGTGAGCGTGTTGATGACGCTTCTGCATGTCATTGAGTGGCCCCCTAAATGATAATCAGCCTTTTGTTCGCTGAATGGTTAAAAAATATTTAAATGTTGGCACTGCTTTTAAGTCATTGGTGGTGAACGAATTGTATACGTTGTAACATTATATGCACAATTTTATTATATACTGCGCTCAGAAATTTGTTGATTATCGACTGGGGTTTCCACGTTATTGCTATGGGTTTAATTACAACTAGAGGTTGAGCGTGCGCAACGTGCGTGCGGAAACTCTAGTTCCTTTAAAATAATGACTTCAAAGATCGTATCTGCCTGTGAAATGTGATGTGTATAAATTAGTTCATATGGGGTTTATATTTCACTACTATAGCTGTCTGTGAGCCTCCTCATTTTCAAACAATTTAAGCATTTTCGCTTTGTCAACAAATAATAATAAATACAGATGAAGAGAAAATGAATCTATTTGAAGTCCAACCCTGATGATCTCCTTGTCCCCATCCGTGGAGACGTCTTCACTGAAGTGATTCAACATCTCATTGAGTAGTTTAACCCTGTGGTCCACCTCATCCAGGGTTCTGTTCGTCTTTGTAACTTTCTGGGCCCGTACATCGTCCTGTAACCAGAACCCACAGCAGACATGATTTAGTACTTCAACTTAGAGATACCCTTCATTCATCCATTCATTAATCTGCCTGTTTTTCTCATCTAAAAGGCAGTTAACTACTGCCAGACAGACACTCTATAGTAACATACAGCGTTTTCAATCACCTCATCTGGCATTTGTTTTGAGTTTGAAAATACACAGCAAAATCTTAAAGGTCCCATGGCATGACAATTTCACTTTGAGGTTTTCTAAAGTTAATATGAGTTCCCCTAGGCCGCCAATGGTCCCACAGTAGCTAGAAATGGCGTTAGGTGTAAAACGAGCACTAGCTATCCTGCTCTGCCTTTGAACAAACAAAGCTCAGACGCGCCGATTTGGAATTTTCCCTGTATGTCGTCATACAGGGACATGTCACCTCCCCTTCTCTGCTTTGCCCAATGACCGTGCGAGCACCACATGTGTGTGTATGTGTGAATACACACACTGTAATGCAAGTGTTTTCTTTGTTATTTGGATTACCGTTCTGCTGTTGGTGTTATGACGCATAACATGTCGGGTTCTCTGACGTTTCTGATATTTCAACAACGAGACTCGTAGTGGGGATTATCTCAGCCATGGTTGAGAAGGAATTGGGGGGAACGGAAATTTGCCTTAGACTCCCTGAAGTACATGAACCGTGGAGGAGAAAGGGATTGTTGCCTGTGATTGTTTCTTGCAATTGTTATGTGGAGGTCATCTTCCAAATCAATCTGTTGTGGAAGAACCAGAGACGTCTCTGGAAGAACCAGAGACGTCGGAGAACCCGAGGCAGTCGTTTGAGATTCATAATATCGTCTGGAGGCGCACAAAGCTCTTGGCAATGATAATATATAGTATATGATATAGATATCTATGCATAATATGATATTATTTAGATATAGAGCCCCAGGACTCCCGCCGGGCTGTTCTAGAATATTTACAGAACACGGCCAAAGGCTGTGTGCGCCTCGCCATTGCGATACATGCACTGTAAACAGAGCGCATGGTACCGTGGCCGCAAGCTGCTCAGGGCCACACCCCCACCCACCTCTTTGACCCGCCTCTCTCCTCCTCATCTGAACTAAAGCTAGACACCTAAACGGCGCTTTTGGGGAAAGCTCAATGTGTGACTGGCTCGTAGTGGCTGTAATTCTGCACCACGGCTGAATTTCATGAACGTCTTCAAATACTGTGTTAGGGGCCAACTAATATCTATATAAAAGCATCCATAAAGTAGCATGCCATGGGACCTATAAGCAATCATGAGAAGTATACCAGCTAGATGCCAGTGCTGACCTCTTTCACCATGTTTTTGATGATCCGGTTGGCCTCTTGCAGGTCCTCAGGCTTTTTGCTCTTGAGAAGTTCTGCTAATCTCTATAGAAAACAGAGAAATCAATCAAGCCACACCAAGTCGAGTTATCAAAGGTCAGGTCAGTCTTATGGCCCGTTTCTCACAGAAACTACACCGAGCGAAATTCTGTCTCAAACGCCTTGAGAGAAAACAACCGATGAGCTATTCATCAACTTGATCCAACACTAACCCACCAACGGTCTGCCCTCTTTAGGTCAGGACATGCCAGTAACCGTAGCACAAATGATAACACGAGAGACTTTTCATCTACATAAATCTAAAACTACTCATTACTGCAGAGGGAAACGCATGTAAATGTTTAAATATACAACTGGATCCATGTGTAATATGCACATGCATTTTAAATAATACCTACCCTGCTCTTCTCTTCGTTTTCAAAAACAGGATTCTTGGGCCGCAGGGAAGGTGAAGGTATTAGTGTGTTGTCGTGAGGGAGTTCTGGGTTAACTGACACAATCCCTGAAATCAAAACACATCCTCATTCAGTTGAAGATTGAAAACAACAGGTCCATTTCCTCACACAATTTAAATATAATCAAAACACTCAAAACACAAGTTAATAATAATAATGATTAGTTAAAGCGGTTTTATGCTTACCTTGCTTCTTTAGCATTTGATACGCTTCTGAGATCTTTGCTTCATCAGGTAGAGAGACAGTCCAACTGTATAAAATCTCAATGACCTTATTCTTCACTTTCTCCGATATTCTGTCACCAAAGTACTGAAAAAAACATAACAATTTGAAGGGTTAGAAATAGAACTATCAAAGGATGAGAAAGTGTCGCCAGCATTGTGCTTTGGACATCTATGAGTGCTTAACATGGAAATAAATAAAACTGTTATAAATAGCCTCAGGCAATTATTCCAGTGGCGTTGAAAACCTACTTTTAGTTATTTCTGTATGACTGAATCACTTAAGAAACTGTAACAAAAGTTTGTTTTGCCTTGTTTTTCAATTGATCAAGCACATGCATAACACATAGTCCGTTTTTCCACAGATATTTTTAAATCTTTGCATGATTAAGCAAACATGCCGGAGCTGATGTTGAGTCAAATAGCTATGGTCTTGCACATTGAAATCATGTCATTACCTCCTGCTTTTAGAGAAGTTGAGATAAGTTGTCTGCTCTGCTAACATGATAAAAAACAATAAGCAATAACCATAGAAACCTGAATGAGTATTTTTCCCCTTTAATTATAAACTGCTTTATAAAATGTTGTTTGCCAAGATTGAGCATGTCCAAGGAAAATGTCTTGCACAATTACAAATGAAAAATTGTCAACTTTAATTTCATTTCCTTTTCTGAAAGGAGACAAACCCTTTTCATACAAAATGCTCTAGGCTTCGTTTTCTTTGTTTTCTCATATTTAAAGAAAACTGAACAATGGGACTCACCTTGGGTGAAACTACCTTTATCAGTTCATTTAGAAAGCGGAATTTTCCAACTTCGTTATGAAATCTTCCACCACAGTTCTTCATGCAAGCCTCTAGAACCTGCAGAATACCAGATGGTCAAAAGTATGAATTCATCAAATAACAACAACGTTGCATTAGACATCACACAAAAACAACATTTAATCATCAAATGTTGTTTTTAGCCTATCTTGGTATTTTGACCGTTAGGCCAAAGGTCAAATTACCAAGATATTTGACCTACGTGGTCATAATGACTCAATGATGATCTATTATCCTAAAAGCCACATTAGGGAATTGTCTAGAACAACTGTGTCCTTATTCCTGTCCCCATGCTAGCGCACCACTATAACATGACTGAGTGGCAGTGACCCAGAGAAGACCATGTGAGCGCAGTCAGGCTATATACCGTCAAGGTCTGCATGGCTTCCCATTCCTGTGGAGACTGGATCTTGTAAGCCAACAGCCTTGTAGCTATCTGTGGACTGAAAAAATGACATACAAGGAGAGCATATGTTGTTTTATAATGAGCCCATTACATTTTAGATCAGCTTCCAGCATAGCTACTGTAAAAAAAAATAGCATCTTCAACAACTTGTTACCTCGGGTAACATACACACAATTAATGGGAAATGTATAATAGAGTTTATTGAAATTCAAGTTTATTTCTCAAATGATTTCTCTTCTGGAACAGGAAGTATCTGCCACATTATTTATGAATAAAGTAAAAGATGCCCATACCCCTCAAGCTCTTTATTGATTTGGTCACAGAATCCCATAATATACTCCCAGTCTTCCTGTCGGTTAGCTGAGCTGGTGGCTTTGTCTGGAAATAATCAAACAGGGTTATTCATCATGTAGCTTTCATTTGACTTCGCCTTTCTTAATAAAAAGGAAAAACAATGGGCAAACAGTCAGACAGGAAACATATTGACTAAGAAAAGGTAATGCTCTAAAAATCACCCCTCATTCCTTGTCTCTCCCGCATGTACACTTACAGACACAGACTGTAATAGTTAAGATAAGTCATTAATAAAAGGCTCATACGCTGTCATTCCCTTTAGATGGCCCTATAGCTCTTCAGCTTCACAGCGGTTGTTCTTTGTTCAGTGAAGGCCTGCTAGGCACCTCGTCTATGTCCATCAAGTCAACCCCGTTTCTGGTTCCTCCACATTTTATCCTAAACAAACGTCGGCTGATGCTCTTACTGTGAGCGTAAAACGGATTGCTTTGGTAGGATCACACTCCCATGTCAGCTAGATTAGCCCCACTTGCTTTCGCTAGCTGACATTTGCGAGCTGTAATGTCATATCTAGAATGGCAATAGGACCGGCAACGTGGACAATTACTTCGCATCGCCGGTTTCTGTTTTCGCAGAGGAGCTAGGACCACAGGTCCTAGCCCGCGTCTGACCCATTCTGACAAGTGATGGTAAACACTTGATCTGACCGTGACAGTCTTGAAGAGCCAGTAGAAGCGCTTTAAGATACTGTTATAAGCCAGGCAAATGAACACATTACTTTAAGTGTTCATGCAATAGGACACAGATATCATTATAGAGATATACTTACTGAGCCAAGACTCCAGCGACTCCCCGTCGCCCGCCATATTTGCACCCTTCTTCTGTTGTGGAGGCAAACACCGCGTGACCTGTGACGACACATCCCCACGCCCTCCTCGTGCGATTTATTATGGAAAGTGATGGGATGAAGGAAGGAACATTCATGGTTCAGACGCATATACCGTATTTTATACAGTGTGTGTGTGTGTGTGTGTGTGTGTGTGTGTGTGTGTGTGTGTGTTGTGTGTGTGTGTGTGTGTGTGTGTGTGTGTGTGTGTGTGTGTGTGTGTGTGTTTGTGTGTGCGCGCGCGCGCGTGTGTTAGGTCTGATGCTACTTAAATACGTTCCAAATATTATCCATTGCGATGTAAGTTAACGTCGTATTATAATGCGCAAGCCCTAAATAGAAAATGAACCGCTCTTTATAGGTAATTGGATCTAGTTTCCACCACTGCACGATAAAAAATATGACACTTTAATTAAACTTAGAATTCCGAAAAATATTAGGGTTACTCAATGTTCACGTTGACCTGATCTACTTGTAACTCCTTCTGTAATATTATATTCAGTCAGCAGAACACCACTGAGCAGAATAACTGGCTGAGCATTGACTAAACTAACTAAAAACAGAAGGCCAATCATCAGGTTAAAGGTTGGGCATGGAATTCTCTTTTTTGGCCATTTTTGCAAAATTACTTGAAATCCTTATCATAACCCACTTACAGCCACTGAGTTAGAAGTACTGACATGAAAATTAAACAAGTCAATCATCTGTTGAACGGAAAAGTTGAAAAATGTTCAACTTTTTCGGCAGCGACGGATCCGTCATCCAATCAGATCACGTATGCAAATTTAAGCACTGTGACGCGACTCGGGCTCTGACAATACTGGAAAGCGGGAAAGTGGGTCATCTTGCATCGCAACAAGCAGGAAGAAGCGGGAAGAACCCGGCGAAGCGATTTGATTGGCTGACGGATGCCTCTGCAAAGACTACTCCCCCATCCGTCAGCCACGCCTTCCCACGTCCGTTGACTGACGGTGCAGTGGGCATGTAGGGTGACGCCTCGTGCCCACTACCTCCGTCCGTTGACTGATCCCCATTGACTTTGAATGGGGACGGACGCGCAATGCATTGTGGATCCGTCCGTTCCGTTGGAGCCTTCGGCCCCTTCAAAAAGTTGAAAAATTTTCAACTTTTTCGGCAGCGACGGATCCGTCATCCAATCAGATCACGTATGCAAATTTAAGCACTGTGACGCGACTCGGGCTCTGACGATACTGGAAAGCAGGAAAGCGGGTCATCTTGCATAGCAACAAGCAGGAAGAAGCGGGAAGAACCCGGCGAAGCGATTTGATTGGCTGACGGATGCCTCTGCAAAGACTACTCCCCCATCCGTCAGCCATGCCTTCCCACGTCCGTTGACTGACGGTGCAGTGGGCACGAAGCGTAACGCCCCGTGCCCACTACATGCGTCCGTCGACTGATGTGGGAAGGCGTGGCTGACTGATGGGGGAGTAGTCTTGCAGAGGCATCCGTCAGCCAATCAAATCGCTTCGCCGGGTTCTTCCCGCTACTTCCTGCTTGTTGCGAGGCAAGATGACCCGCTTTCCCGCTTTCCAGTATCGTCAGAGCCCGAGTCGTGTCACAGTGCCTACATTTGCATACGCGATCTGATTGGATGACGGAACCGTCGCTGCCGAAAAAGTTGAACATATTTCAACTTCTTGACTGAGCCGAAGGCTCCAACGGAACGTACGGATCCACAATGCATTGCGCGTCCGTCCCCATTAAAGTCAATGGGGATCACGCAACGGACGCATGTAGTGGGCACGGGGCGTAAGTACGTCATTCAAACGGTCGTACTGCACTCCCCCTCCCCCTCCCCTGCTCCCCGCGCATGACCCATTCGTGCACATACTTAAAGCTTGTGACCCAGAGCAAGCTTCTGTTTGTTGTTATCCTGCGGTAGCTACTGGCTAGCTAACTAGCTAATCCACATTTGGACCTAGCACTAGAAGACAACCCAACCTCCAACCTAGCTAGCCTGGCTCGCTCTCGCGCGTCTGTGTTCGCGCTTGTGCATGATTGCGCGTCCATGTACTTGGAATGGGTGGAGTCAGAGTCAGCGTTGAAGGAGAGGGGGTAGGACCATTTGAGTTGTGTATTTTCAAAATCTGCTGGCGTTTTCGCAAATCCCGAGATAACTAAATTTGTTTCAGATGTCGAGAAAAGTAGATAAACATCATGTGGAGGACATTTTTAAAGATTATGCATAATTAGGGAACAACATGACAGAAATCCAGAAATAACATGCTCATTAAATGACATCCGATTCGACTAATGCAACAATGGTACTATCCAGGTCCCTGCTCAACAAACAAACCCCACAGAGGCCAGTCACTGCTGTTCCCTTGCATTGCCTAAATGCAATACAAGTGTAATGCAAACAACATTCTAGTAGTTCAACATTGCTAGAATGCAGTTAACAAAAACTGGCTTACCTGAGGGGTTAACAGGAGAGGGAAAACCTGTCTCTCTCCTGTCAGCTGTCCTCATTAGTGCATGGCACTAAGTTATGAACATCCTTTCTGTTCCAACAGTGATATATTGTTTCTCTTTCTTCTGACAGATGTACTTATTGTAAGTCACTTTGGATAAAAGCATCTGCTAAATCCCCTACATGTAAATGTAAATGTCCTGTTCTACCTTACAACGCTTGTGGTCCCCTACACAAACACTGCTTGCAACCAACAGGGTTATAAAAGACACGACACAACAAAGTTTATATTCAAATCCACCGTGGGACCAACAGACTCCAATACTGATATTGGACCAGATGCATGCACACACAGTTCAGAGGTCAGGGACTCAGGTCAGGTGGGAAGTTGAGAGCTCTCAAATGAAAGCCGACCTTACCTGGGGAGGCTAATGCCATCTCTGAAAAGTTTTCAGTGAATCCTAATTTAACATATCTGATAAGCAAAGTGTTACGTATTTTAAGAATCTAAGCTACCCACACATAGATTAGATAGAAGCAGGACCAAACATATAAGCCGTAAATACTATACATAGCCACAAGGGGAGCAATACCTTATTGGAGGCTGCTCCAGCCACAGATAGCAGCACTTTTATATATACGAAGAAGCCGAAGTCATTACGTCACCCCGGCCACGCCCACTTGGCGGCCTCTTACCTGTGCACCCAGTGTGAAGAGACCAGAGATTAATAACCACACGCGCGCAGGGTCACGGGCCTCTGCCCGTGGCCCATAGATCAGAGATTTGCAGCGACACCCGCGAGGGGACATGGGCCTTTGCCCATGTCCCGTAGTAGCCAGAGTTATTATCTCTCACACGTGTTCCACTCTTTAGCTACAATTCCCTCCGTATAGCTTCAGTTACCATGCCGAAACATGTCGACGACTTACAATAAATGAAGTGAGTTTAAAGCAACCCGGGATTGGACAACTTTCTTTGAGAAAACGCAACAAAAGACATAAGGCTGTGAATCGGCCTCTGTGTTTGGAGTCAAAATGCATAATCTAAGCTTTGTTCAAGTAAATTACATCCAACTTTGTTGAATGCACATTTTACTTCAAGACCATGTTGAAAAAAATGCTGAAACCCAGAATTAATGGAAAAAAGTTGCTGTTCGAGACCAAATCAAAAGAGAAGACTACATACATATCAGCATGGATTTTTTTCATCCTTGGACCACTAAAGAGTTACATTTTGTAGCTCGTTCCCCATGGCCCTTCTGACAGATGGTTCTGCAAAATGTTTATTCCCTTACTTTCAAAAGTGTTTCATTTAACCTGCTGTAGATGAAAGTCATTTGCTTTCTGATTCCTTTGAAAAGGCTAGCTACAAAATAACAGGATGCCTATTCCTTTTCTGCCCTCCGTCACGCAGATCGAGTTTTGAAACCCAAGCATCGACATTTGGTTATGAGCATTGGTGAATCTGGCTGGTCACAGTAAGGATAAGTGCTTATGGTACACTTGCCCAGCAATTTGGAGCAGATGAAACCTATTATAGTGTTATTAGGGCTAATGTTATTATTAGATATTAGCTTTATATACTTTTTATAAATCAGAAACAAAACTTTCAGAAACAAAACTTTGTGGCCTGAATAAAGATTGTCGTGACATGTAAAACTTTTCTCATCTCATATGACATATCTCCTTCGTTTGTAGAAAAATGTTATGAACTTAGCAAATTGCAGAATAGGGCTTGGTGGATATACAAATGGACCATTAGGTGTGTTCCAGACAGATCCTTATAACACTCTAATCTAGACAATTATGAATATTTAGAACTGTCCTACTACTGGGCTACAGATAACTTGTTGTTATCTCTTGTTGTGTTTTATGCATACAATTGAATAGGTACCAATAACAGGCAATGTCAAGTATTATATACAAATATGTTGAATTGTATTCTATCTTACTATATATGCTTATGATTTAATTGAACAGGAAACGGGTTGTATGAACGATTGTTTGGTAATGGCCGGGTGCTTTCAGAAGATAAGCAACTTTCACTACCCGTACCCGAGTTTGGAGAATAAGGCAATGATTAATATAGTGTTTCCATGGTGACAGAAAACACATGAGATGGCTGACTGAATGAACACCACCTAATACCTATTCAGCCACTCTTTATGTGGCTGAATAGGGGTTATCCAGTAACTGGCAAAGCGGAAGAATGAATTGTTTACAAAAAAGCTTGACACATAACCTCTCCTATCTGTCTAGTCACCATTCACTGAGCTATCCACACAGCCTTGGGAGTGTTGCTCAATGTGCCATTATGGGTTCACACTGTTGAGTTATAACATCTGAAGAATCATTTGTTTCTGCTATTATAGGATGGCCTCAGTCTGTCTTCAACACAAGATCCCTCAACAATAAAAGCCTCATTCTCAACGAATTTATCACCGACAAGCAACTTGACCTCCTCTGTATAAATGAAACTTGGCAAAACCCCCTGGACTACTTTGAACTCAACTTTGTGCCTTCTGGACATTTTTTCATCATTCTCTTAAATGTTTGTACCCCTCTCTCTGCTAACCCGTTACTGGAGGCATGGTAGGGTGCAGAGGTCACATGCCGGATTCCATTTTTACTTAGATACACGTTGAACTCTCTGCTGATGAAACAAGTGCCATTATCAGACACCAACAACTCAGGTAGTCCATGGTTCCTGAAACTGGTACGCAGGCACTCAATTGTGTTGGCTGAAGTGGCAGAGTTCACCGGATACACGTCCATCCATTTTGAATGTGCATCTATGAGCACAAAAAACATTTTTCCCATGAACGGTCCGGCATAATCCACGTGAATACGACTCCAGGGCTTGTCGGGCCAATCCCAGGGGTGTAACGGAGCTGGTGCCGGGACGTTGCGATGCTCCTGACATGTTGTACAGGCCTTTACTGTATCCTCCACGTCTTTGTCCAGCTTCGGCCACCAAAGTTGTCTCATGACACTTCCTTGGCCTGGTTTTGGCACAACCACTCTCGACCCCCACATTACACAGCCATTTTGAATACTAAGTTCAAGTTTCCTCACCTCATAAGGGGCAAACTCCTCCCCTTTTTCTTTTGCTGACCAGCCGTCGCGAACCATTTCTCTCACTCTCGACAGTACTGGATCTTTGTCTGTCCATGCTTCCACTTGATCAGATGTCACAAGCGTGATGTCAGAGCTCTCCAGCATGAGAACCCTCTCTTCCGACGTCTCCACTTTTGGTGTATCTGGCAAAGGAAGGCGGCTGAAAGCGTCTGCATTGCTGTGATGTTTTCCTTCCTTATACACTATTGTGTATTCGTAGGCTCTCAGTGTTACAGCCCACCTTTGGATCCTGGGCGAGGCCATTTGTGGTACTGCTTTCATCTCATTGAAAAGTGACAACAAGGGCTTGTGATCTGTCACTATAGTGAATTTCCGTCCATAAATGTATTTGTGGAAGCGTTGTATTCCAAACATCACAGCGAGCCCTTCCTTATCCAGTTGTGAGTAGTTTTTTTCTGCTGTGTTTAGTGTTTGTGAGGTGAAACCTATGGGTCTTTCAGTTCCATCTGGCATGTGGTGTGACAGTACGGCACCTACCCCATATGGTGACGCATCACATGACAGCACAATGTCCTTCTCTGGATCGTAATGCACAAGCACCTGAGCTGACTGCATGAGTTCTTTAGATTTTTCAAAGGCTGCTAGTTGTGCATCTCCCCACTGCCACTTTGTGTCTTTTTGTAGCAGTTTGTGCACCGGAGCAAGGACAGTAGACAGATTTGGTAGGAACTTGTTGTAATAGTTTAACAGTCCCAGATATGCCTTCAACTCTGTCACATTTGAAGGTGATGGTGCCTCTCTGATTGCTTCCACCTTCTCATGCACTGGGTGCAGTCCTGTTGCATCCACTTTGTGACCCAAAAATATCACTTCCTCACTCATGAACACACACTTGGTACTCTTGAGCCGTAGACCGGCCTCCTGTAGCCGTTTCAGCACCATAGTCAGAGTCTTTAGGTGCTCTTTGTCGTCTTTTCCCGTCAGCAGGATGTCATCCAGGAAGATGTCCACACGAGGGATGCCCTGCAGTAGTCCTTCCATGGTACGTTGGAAAATAGCCGGACATGATGAAACGCCAAAAGGTAGCACTCTGTATGTGAACAATCCTTTGTGTGTATTTACAGTTACATACTTTTTTGCTTCCTCATCCAATGGAATCTGGTGGTAGGCATGACTCAGATCTAACTTTGTAAATTTTTGTCCACCTGAAAGAATGGCAAACAGGTCCTCAATTCTGGGGATTGGATACTGCTCCAGTTTTGAGATCTGGTTCACTGTCAGTTTGTAGTCTCCGCATAGCCTTAATGTGTCATCTGGCTTCAACACAGGGACCACCGGCGCTGCCCACTCAGCATATTTTACTGGTTCAATTATCTTCTCAGCAAGGAGACGGTCGAGTTCAGCCTCAACTCTCCCTCTCATGGCGTATGGGACGGGTCTGGCTTTAAAAAACCTGGGGGTTGCTTCCTTGTCCACATATATTCTTGCTGGGGGGCCTCTGAATCTCCCTACTTCGTCTTTGAAAACCTCCCCAAACTCCCCCAGCATCTCCCCCAAGGTCTCGTCTTTAACCTGGAGTATCTGTGGCTCTGGTCTCCTCTGTGCCTTCTCTGGGGTCTCTGTCCGAACATGGTGGATCTGGGGTTCTGGTTTCCACTGTAAACCTAGCCTCCTAATCCAGTACCTGCCTACTAGACTAGGGCCTGAACCTGCCACCACTACCACTGCTGTACTTTAACCACTGCTGCTCCCACAACATTTACTTTATGTCCCGTATATGTTTTAAGCCTCACTCTACAGGAGCGTAGCTCTGGCACCTCCTTCCCCCATAAGGTTTTGTACACAGAGTGGTTCACTACTGTTACCCCACACCCCGAGTCCATTTCAAATTGCTGTTTCTCCCCATTAACAGTCAATGTCTGTATAATGGCTCCTCTGCTGGTATGTCTAGTTGTTCTAGTTTGTACAGTGTGAACATGACTTCATCTTCGTCTATGTCGCCCTCCCCCTGGCTGACATAATGTGTTCCCTGAGGTTTCCCATACTTCCCTGTTGGTACCCCACCCCCTCTAGCCTGTGAAGCGCTAACTGAGCCACCTGACCTACACACTTTTTGAATGTGGCCCATTTTCCCACACTTATGACAGGTTTCCTTAATAAACCTACAGTCCCCAGCCCTGTGCTGCTCACCTCCACACCTGTAACAAGCGTTATTCTGGTGCTGCTGCTTAGTGGGGAACTGCTTTGTAGACATTTTGTGCACTGCTTGAGGTGCCCTCATGTGTGAGTGTGTAGACTCCAGAGACTGTAAATCCTTTACATCCTTGCTGGCTGTCTCAATGGCTTGTGCCAGCTTCAGTGCTTTCCTCAAAGGTCAAATCCGGCTCTGACAACAGTCGGCGCTGAATGCGGTCATCTCCGATCCCACAAACCAGTCTGTCGCGTAGCATCTCCGACAACTTGTCTCCATAGTTGCAATCCAGTGCTAACTTCCTTAGCACAGCGATGTATTCCATTACCGTTTCCTCAAGCTTCCTTTGCCTGGAATTAAACTTGAACCGCTGCACAATCTCGCTGGGTTTGGGGTTGAAATGTTCCTTTAAAATCTTGACCAGTTCGGCAAACGTCTTGTCTCCGGGCTTGGCGGGACTGACAAGGTTCCTCGCGAGGCTGTACGTCTGACTTCCCACTGAACTGAGCAATATAGCTTTCTGCCGACTTGCATCTGTGATTTCATTAGCCTCAAAAAAATGGTGGAGAACCTCACAATATTCTTCTCACGTCTGCGTCTCACTGTCGAACGGAGCGGTGCTCCCTACCAAGGCCGCCGCCATGATTGTTCCCGGTGAACGTCCAATTCAGATTCGAACTAGCAACTTTACAGTCTTACTGTTTTGCTTGCATCCCCACGAGGCATCGGCTTTAGTTTATCCTCATCGCCATTTATGTAGTAACTCACGGGAGGCTTCTTATTGCACAATTAAGGAGCTTTATTTCGTTCCTGACGAACACAGTGTGCAGCATACGTAACATGGTAAACAAGGGCACATGGCTGACTGAACTTGTTCTGTGCCTCACTCATAGGTTAACTCAACCGTAACAATAAAGGGTTGCTGCCACCTAGTGGACAGCGGATTAACATCTTTTAAATACTCTGCCCAGTTATAACAATAATATTTTGATATAGAGCTCCAGGACTCCCGTGTGTTCTAGAATATTTACAGAACACGGCTAAAGGCTGTGTGTGCCTCGCCATTGCGATACATCCACTGTAAACAGAGCGAATGGTACCGTGGCTGCAAGCTGCAAGCTGCCACACCCCCACCCTCCTCCTTGACCCGCCTCGCTCCTCCTCATTTGCATTATAGCTACAGACACCAAAACAGCGCATTTGGGGGAAGCTCAATGTGCGACTGGCTCGGAGTGGCTGTAACTCTGCACCACGGCTGAATTTCGGGAACGTCGTTATGTAACTTACTGTTTTGTTATGCACCTTCAGCACCCCTACACAAGCAATCACACACCCAGCATGCAACACTACTGATACCACTGATGTTCACACCCCATCGTATGTTCTGTTCTGTTCATTTCTAATATATTGTTCATACTAATTCTACCCTCTGATTCCAGTTTCTTTATTGTGTGGTCTTTCTCTGCTGACATTCATTCCTTAAAGATCCCATGCCATGCTATTTTATGGATGCTTTAATATAGGTATTAGTGGGCCACAAACACAGTATTCAAAGACGTCCCCGAAATTCAGCCGTGGTGCAGAGTTACAACCACTCCGAACTAGTCGCACATTGAGCTTCCCCCAAACGCGCTGTTTCAGTGGGAGTGTCAAGGCAGGTCAAGGAGGGGGGTGGGGGTGTGGCCCTGAGCAGCTTGTAGCCACAGTACCATTCGCTCTGGTTACGGTGGGCGTGTCAAGGCAGGTCAAGGAGGGGGGTGGGGGTGTGGCCCTGAGCAGCTTGTAGCCACAGTACCATGCGCTGTTTACGGTGGATGTATCGCAATGGCTCGTAGAAACCCATATTATCCATAGATATCTATGTAATATAATATAATATATATTATCACCTGGCCCTGAGCAGCTTGTAGCCACGGTACCATGCGCTCAGTTTACGGTGGATGTATAGCAATGGCTCTTAGAAACCCATATTATACGTAGATATCTATATAATATAATATATATTATCACCTGGCCCTGAGCAGCTTGTAGCCACGGTACCATGCGCTCTGTTTACGGTGGATGTATCGCAATGGCTCTTAGAAACCCATATTATACATAGATATCTATATCATATAATATATAATATATATTATCACGGCCAAAAGCTGTGTGAGCCTCCAGACGATAGGCTATTATGAATCTCAAACGACCGCGTCTTCTTCAGATTGATGTGGAAGTGGAAGAACCAGAGACGTCGGAGAACCCGACGAAGTCCTTTGTGATTCATTATATCGTCTGGAGGTGCACACAGATTTTGGCCGTGATAATATGTATTATTTGATATAGATATCTATGTATTATATGATATTATTTAGATGTAGAGCCCCAGGACTCTAATCCCCAGGACTCTACCCCTTGTTATTTGGATAACCGTTCTGCTGTTGGTGTGATGGCGCATAACAAGTCGGACTCTCGTCTCTGGTATTTCTACAACGAGACTCGTAGTGGGGGTTATCGCAGCCATGGTTGATAATGAATTGGGGGAAAGGAACTTTGGCTTTGACTCCCTGAAGTACATGAACCACGACATGGAGGAGAAGGGGATTGTTGGCCGCGAATGTATCCCGCTTGAGCCCTGCTTCCCACCGCCTCGGCAGCGGTCAGCGCAGTGGCGAACTTAGCCCTTTGGGGGCTCCAGGCGAACAGTCATTTGGGGGCCCCTGCATCTACCGGTCTCAGTACCTTATATCGCATAATGAGATACTCCATACAAGGGATGAACAAAAGTCACTATCCTTCTTTCATGCAAATGTTAATTATCTATTTACAAATTGAGAATAACATACAAAACAATAAGATTAGTTATGTTGACACATTACACTGACTGTTAACCATAAGTCCTCATTTACCTGAGGGTTTCCAGTAGCTCACAGCAGCTATCTGCTGTGAGCTACTGGAAACCACTACTGGAAACCCACTGATAGCTGCGTCCAGCTATCACTATATTTCCTGTGCTCTTCAGACCTTTCATGGTTGATTAGATGCATTGCAAGGTTATTCTAGTCTTTAATCCTTCCTCACTCAGTTGTTATTGTTTTCCAGAAAGGCAACAACAAAAGCAAAAAACACGGTCTGCACTTTCACTGTAGACTAACCAAGACCTGTTCACCCTCTCACCATTTTTCATTACTATGTAATAGTATGCTTTTGTGAATCTGCGGCCCTTGGGCCAGAGTGCTGGGTCATCCACAAGAATATGTGTGCACCTGCCCAAGACACAGCAGCTTGGGCCAGAGTGCTGGGTCATCCACAGGAATATGTGTCTCGCAGTCATTGTTATCGTTATTGTCATAAATTTCAATAACCAAAGTGGAAGAAGGAGAGTGAGAAATATTCACTACCAGTTGTGCATCATCTCCGTCAGTTTGTTGACACACGTCATTAGCATCGCTGCTGGCTGAGCCAGAGCCACTTGGAATGAAAGGAGCAGTAACGTGACAGCAAACGACGTTGACGGCTGCTCTTGATCCGCCGACGGTCCCGCTGCCACTGCGGTGGCTGTAAAACAGCTGGATAGCTTTGGCAGCTTTGAAAGAAAGTCCTGCCTTTGGTCTTTCTTTTTATGTGACCCGCTTTCGTACGATCACTTCATGTTTCACTCGATTTATGTCTCACTCGATTTCTCTCTCTCCCTCTCTCTCTCTTACCGCTTACTGTTTTGAATTTGACATAATTTCCGCATACGCATGATGAGCGTGATGCGCGTAACATGGAATAGTCCATGTAGTGCAGACTGAAGGGGGGTGCACACGGAAAGATCGTCAAAACATGAGTAATAATTAGACATCCCGATGCTACTATTGTGAAGAGATTTTTATAAAAATAATAAATATGGGGACAAAATATATGCATTGGGGCCCTCTTGACCAGATCAATATTGTAAATAAGAAACTGTTCTTAATGTTTTATCGGGAAAAATAAAGGTAAAAAAAAAAATAAAAAATAAAAAATTTGGGGGCCCCAAAAAACTTCTGTGGGGCCCGGGGCTCCAGGCAAATGCCTGGTTTGCCTAATAGTACGGCCTTCCACTGGGTCAGCGCTAATCACCGCCTCCTGAAGCCGAGGCGGTGGTCCATCGGCAGCGAGACTCCGGCGGGAGACGACCGCGGTCAACAATCCCTTGGCTATGGCTGAGATAACCCCCACTACGAGTCTCGTTGTAGAAATACCAGAGACGAGAGTCCGACGTGTTATGCGCCATCAAACCAACAGCAGAACGGTTATCCAAATAACAAGGAAGTGTACAACAATTGCGTTACAGCCCTGGAGCTCTATATCTAAATAATATCATATAATACATAGATATCTATATCAAATAATACATATTATCACGGCCAAAAGCTGTGTGCACGTCCAGACGATATAATGAATCACAAAGGACTTCGTCGGGTTCTCCGACGTCTCTGGTTCTTCCACTTCCACATCAATCTGTAGTAGACAGAACCGCGCGCTGCCTGCTGCCGGCGCGAGGCACCACCGCCCGGCTGCCCGCTGCCGGGCGGTGGTGCTTCGCGGCGGTGGTGCCTCGCGGCAACCGGCGGCAGGCAGCATGTCGCAGTTCATGTACTTCGATGTCGTTCTGCCATTGCATTCAAAATTCTGTAACTAGCCTGTTACTACGAACTAAGCAACTACCGTACACGTATTAGCATTTAGCACTAGCTCAATCACGACTCTTTCAGAATTCTTGTGGGTGGTTACAAACCAACCAAGTGGGCAGGGCCATGAATAATAGTTTGACAACGCTACGTCACAGTGTCACCTTATCCAGATCGGCTCATTTCTTCTGCCTTTTTCCTTTCATTGCCTATTGCATCCAGCAGACAAACTGCATAGATTTCAAACTTACCACAGCTCACAAACTTATTCAGACCTATGTTATTTAACAAACAATAGGAAAAATGTGATTTTAATGGCATGGGCTCTTTAAGGCTTTGTAGTTATACTTGTATAACCATCTGATACTAGCCAAGAGTTAAGCATATTCATCTAGCAAACTATACCTACCTTGGAGTGTTACAATAGCCAATAATCATTTTATTCCATGTGTCCATCCAGGCAAATTGGTGGATCCAAAGGTTATTAAAAAACAAACATATATGTACATATATGATGCAATTTCTTTGTAATCATCCAAAATAATGTTAAGTGTATGGGTATTTTTCCCAGAAGGCCACTGACTTTTCGATACGCGCGATCCATTGAGTGGGCAACGCGGCGTGTACTTAGTGGGCCGCGCGCCGTGTATTGAGTGGGCCGGTCTGACAGAAACTCCCGGGCCACTTTTTTCCCCCAGTCCGCCCCTGTCTACCGCCCCCCCAAACCCAACCCATCATTCCTACCAGATCTCTCTGAATTCATCACTGCACTATCTTCAATCTCGCCTTCTGTTTTACTCTTCTGCGATTTCAACCTCCACATTGACTCTCCGGAATGTAAAAACGCTATGGACTTCCTGGACCTACTCAACTGCTTTAGCTTCACCCAACACATCAACTTTCCCAACCACAACCTTGGGCACATCCTAGACCAGGTTTGCTCCACTGCCCTCCACATCCACAATGTCTCTAGCATCGACCTCTCCATCTCTGACCACCTGGCCATCACACTTGTTGTTGACATTCCCGCCCCCGAACCCAAACAGGACCGCAAAATCTCCTTCCGCAACCGTATATCCATCTGTGCAGTTTCTCTCTCCACCTGCATATCAAACACTCTCTCCGGCCTCAACCTTCCTGTAAATCCAGCCCCCATGGACCTTGTCAACATCTACAACAACACACTGTCTACCTCCCTCAACAAACTGCCCCCCCTGAAAACTAAAACTGTCACGTTCACTCACTCGGCCCCCTGGTTCACCCCGGAACTTCACAAACTAAAAAAACAACTTAGACAACTAGAACGACTACACAAGAAAACCGGTCTCACAGTACATGCCCTCGCATACAAAGAGCAAATGCACCTCTACAAATCAGCACTCAGCAAAGCCTGTTCTGTCCTCTGATCTGGCATCATTCATTCTGGATCCTCCATCTCACGCACTCTTTTTTCCACCATAAATAAACTCCAGGATAACATCTCATCCTCATTCACCCCGGAGAAATGCAATAACTCCTATCATTTTTCCACTCCAAGATAGAAGTCATCCACAACTAGCTTGCCACCTCCTCTGCCACAAGCCTTGACTCAGAACCTCCACTTCCTTCAACCCCTGACCACCGGCTTTCCATCTTCTCACCCATAACCACAGCAGACCTCTCCAAAATACCCTCCACCATGAAATCTTCCACCTCCCCCCTGGACCCCATGCCTTCTGAACTCGTCAAAACCTCTCTCGCCCCACTTATCACAGACACCATCAACTCCTCCCTAAACTCCCCCAAACTTCCCCCACCTCTTAAGCTTGCTGCCATCACCCCCCTCCTTAAAACCCTGGCCTTGACTCCGACGACCCTGACAACTTCAGACCCATCTCCAACCTCACATTCCTCTCAAAACTACTGGAAAGAGCCGTCGCAACACAACTCAAGCAATACCTCTCCAATAATCTGTACAAAACATTCCAATCCGGCTTCCGAACCCACCACAGCACTGAAACAGCCCTACTTAAAGTCACCAACGACCTCCTACTCTCCTCTGACTCCGGCTCCCTCACCATTCTCCTCCTCCTCGACCTCAGTGCTGCCTTCGACACCGACAATCACTCCATCCCCCTCAGCCGTCTGCAATCCATTGGCATCACTGACTCCGCCCTCTCCTGGTTCACCTCCTATATGTCCTAAAGATTCCAATACATCTCCATCAACAAACACAAATCCCACACCATCCCTGTCTAACACGGAGTCCCCCAAGGCTCAGTGCTTGGCCCCATCCTCTTCATCCTCTACATCAGGCATCTCCAAAACGGCGGACCGCGGTCCGGACCAAGTGACGGTCCTATCCGTACCCATGACCAATTTAAAATAATAATAAAAAAATAAATAAACTCTTTTTTATTTTTTATGATTTCACTATACAAAGCATGATTATGTTAGTAAAATCATTTCTCACTGAAATACAAATTGAAAGGCAGAATAGTCTGTAGTACAGCTTAAAAACAGCAAAAAGCAATGATTTTCACAGAGCGAAGATCATGCACTCACCGAACTCCCCCCCTCCCTCCGTCTGGCACGGCATGTGCGTAATAGCGTCACTCAAAAAATAGCCAATCAAATTTTTTGTTAACCGGAAGAGCGATTTGGAATGAGAAAATGGCTTGCTCGAAAATAAGGAAATTTGACCCCTAAAACAGACAATTTAAAGATGAATGGACTGACCAATACATGTTCATTCTCGCAAGGCAGTACAAAACCTTTGTTGTGTCTTTTATGTGTTGAAACAGTGGCGCTGATAAAAAGCGGGAATATTAAGCGGCATTACTAATCCAAACACAGATCCTTCGAGGAAAAGTATCCCCAGAAGTCAGAAGTAAGAGCGTGGAAAATATCCGAGCTGAGAGCTCAGTATGAGAGGTCTACGTGTGTCTTCACACACTGATTTACAGGCCAGCAACGTGCAAATGAATGCTCACTTAAGATTGGATGGATTTTGGGGCAACATAAAAAAACTTTCAGTGACACGACTGTTGTGAAGGAGTGCTTGAATGCCGCTGCCGAGACGTTACTTGAAGGTAACCAAAGGGATGAATTGTGTGAAAAAATAAAGCAAATCCCAATGTGAGCTGCAACGACAACCAGAAAATCCGAAATGTTATCAGATGACACACTGTCACAGCTTCATGCGGCTGTTCAGAGTGCCCCATCCTTAGCCATTGATGAGTCTTCAGATGTAACGGATAATGCCCAGCTTTTGGTTTATGTGCGATTGTTTTATCAAGACAAGAAAGAGATATGTGAGGACCTGTTGGGTCTAACACCACTTGAGACACTGCTTTGCTTACTTGAAATGAAGGCCTAATGCTCTTTTTTTGTGTTTATTTGAAATGTGGGCCTGGTGTACCTGTTTTGCTTACTTGAAATGTAGGCCTAATGCACTTTGTGTTTATTTGAAGTGTAGGCCTAGTGTTCCTGTTCTGCTTACTTCACATGTAGGCCTTATGCACTTTTTATGTTTACTTGAATTGTGGGCCTAATGTACCTGTTTTGTTTCCTTGAAATGTTAATATGCGTTACTTTGTCTTGCTAGTTTTTCATGGTTAAAAGTAAGCTTTTTGGAAATTGAAAATAAATTCATCTGAAATTATAAGGTAATATGCCGTGTTGATTGTATTTGACAAAAGAAGGCTATTAGGACGAGGTAGGTTCGGACCTTTCTTGGAAGGAATTTTTAGTAACTGGACCTTGTTCAATTTTAATTGAAGACCCCTGCTCTACATGCTCCCACTAGGTCCCATCATCCGCTGCCATGGTGTTCAATTTCACTGTAGCGCCAACGATACCCAACTATACATCACCACCACAGCCATTAATCCTGCCATCCTATCCACTCTCACCAACTGTCTCACTGACATCAAAACCTGGATGGACCACAACTTCCTCAAACTCAACGGCAATAAAACTGAAATGATCATCTTCGGCCCAAAAAAATCCCCACCTCCCAGAACTTCTCACTTTGCAACGATGGTCACTCTGTCACTCCCTCCCCCCTGGTCAGAAACCTTGGCATCATCATGGACCCCACGCACTCGTTCAAGTCACACATAAACAGCGTCAGAAAAGCATCCTTCCTCCTCCGCAACATTGCAAACCTTCGACCCACTCTTTCATCCTCAGCTGCCGAAACGCTAATCCACGTCTTCATCACTTGCAGACTCGACTATTGCAATAGCATTCTGTATGGCCTCCCATCCACTATAATCCACTACTGCTTACTTACTCCCCCTCCAGAGAACACATTACTCCCATCCTCCGTCAACTTCATTGGCTTCCAATAAAACGACGCATCAATTTCAAGATCCTCCTCACCACCTACAAAGCGTAAAACAACTTTGCACCCTCGTACATAACATATCTCCTCCATCGCCACTCCCCCACTCACCGCCTACGCTCCGCTGATGCCAACCTTCTCACCTCCATCACCAAGACCAAGTATCGCACCCTGGGGGACAGAGCCTTCGCCATCGCCGCCCCTACCCTCTGGAACTCCCTCCCGCTGGCCATCCGAAACTCTGATACACTCTGTTCATTCGAAAGTCAACTTAAAAACTATCTCTTTAGGACCACCTACAACATTTGACAAATCATCCTCCGCCATCTTCCACTCTCACTCTCCGCTCTCTTAATGTGTTGCCTATTGTTGTGGTGTTGTTTATTTTTTCCCTTTTGTTTGAGTGTCTGTACTGTCTGTATGTATTCCTTTCTTATTTGTAAAGCGTCTTTGAGTATTTAGAAAAGCGCTATAAAAAACAGATCAATTATTATTATTATTATTATTATTATTATTATTATTATTATTATTATTATATTGTCTCTCTCTCCGGTGCTTATGTCAGGCTGAATGACATGCCCATGGCCAACGGTGTGTTTATGAGCTCCTGTAGGGCATGAGGCCTCAAACATCATATGCTCTGGCCTTCTTTTCACCTCTAGTCAATACTCTTTTCACTCGCTACCTTCTTTCTCATTTCTTCATCCCTGTACCCCATTCAACATTTCTCTCTTTCTCTCTCTCTCTCAAACACACACACAGATATTAACAAGCTGCTTATTGCAGCAAAAGTATCTAAATATCTGCAAATATATTATGTCTGCTGAATGAGGTCATTTGTGAGTCAAATTAATTGTGAATTTAGTTAAATTACATATTAATATTACATTTAAATTACAAATTAAATTTCATTACAATTCAGTTTTCATTCAATTTCTTAAAAACGTTGGCAGAGGCCTGGGCCGACCAACAGAAATGCAACTGGCTTAAGGTCCCTTGCATCCCGAGCAAGAGTTATTCAATAAAAAACAGGTTTCGGTTCCTACACTTGATTTCGAGGGGAAGTGAAGAAGGATCGACGATAAGGGGGATTTTATTTAGGTGGAAATACGTTTCGATGTGAATGCCTTTACGTAGAGGTTTCGATCTGCCAAGTTAAGTTTTGTTAAAGAATCAGTAAATTAATGACTCAAAGACGAGCAGAGCAGTCTGTCTCGCTCAGCCCGGTTGAATATGATCGCGGGGAACAATGAGGTGCGTGTGTAGACATGAAGGGCATGAAGGCCACCTAGTGGCGGAGCGCGGTAACGCACGTGATGGAAGTCCTTCAAACGCGCTGTAATCCGCAGGAGAGAGATCGCC
Source organism: Gadus chalcogrammus (assembly GCF_026213295.1). Taxonomy (NCBI): domain Eukaryota; kingdom Metazoa; phylum Chordata; class Actinopteri; order Gadiformes; family Gadidae; genus Gadus; species Gadus chalcogrammus. Next base: position 7,520,988 of record NC_079414.1, on the reverse strand, counting down.
ACATAGGATGAGATGTGAGCATAGATCACTAGATCATGTGCTTAATATTATAGTTGAATGAAGGGTTTATGTTCTGTCTTCTTCACATGTAGCCTAGGCCACATCCGAAGAAGTAGCAAATGAGAACAACGTTGTACAAGTGCAAATGGCCTAGAAATAACCGAATTTGACATTTTCAGGCGGTGCCAAAGAAACCCTGGAGTTTGTATAAAGCGCAGACTCAACCGTTCTCTTTCATTCTGAGTACGATTCTGAGTGGACGAGATTGTCACCTCAGCAACATTTGTGCCAAATTGAGATGGATGCCCCTCGCCACAATAACCGATCCGTAGAAACTTCATTAACAGGTTCTTCGACCAAAATAACTTTATTTCGAGGGAAAGATTGAAACATTTTCTTCAAACACCGTTTTTTGGGGCAACTGGTTGATATAGTTTCCTTTGCTGTCTTGGAAAATTGGCTGGAAATACTGATGGATTTCTTCAACGATTCTTCGGTTAATATTTCTTACCGATATTCTAATTTGACCACAGGTATGTTATAGAGTCAAGCAAGTCTCTCTCGATTTCTGCATTCAATTAGATCTATATCATATACATCGATAGAATTGCACACAACCATTTCGACGATGGCTACTACCTTTAAAATAAATACTAACTATTTAATTCCTTCCTTCATATTAACATTGCTTTCTATGTAATGTATAATCCTACAATCTGAAGGCATAATATACATGTAGCCTATATCTGAGTGGAGTTCTCAATTTATGTCATTGCCTAACGTAGATATATGTGTTTGTTTGTTTTTATTCCGTTTGATTATTTCATTACTCAGGAGGTATCCTTGAGCAATACTCTTAGTGCCATGTGTGTCTGTTGGAGAGACGCATCTGCATCTGCTCTTGCATGTATTTTACTCACAGCAGCAACGCCATCCATTCTACGAGAATGCTTTTAAATAAGCACTCATCGTCTCAATTTATCTTTATATTGCTAACAATGCCCTAACCTTCACAATATTTCTAATAAGTCATAGATGGTTACTAACGCACCATAAAGATGGCTCCTTGAGGCAACCCATAAAGCACAGAGAATAAAACACCTGACTCATATGGCACTGGATTTTGAACTTCGTTTGTAGAATAATAATAAAGGATGAAGGATACATTGATAAATAAAAAAGAAAAGATAAATTCATACCTCGTGACTTTGGACATTGGAAAATCAGATTCCACTCATAGTCAATTTAATAAGCTGTTTATCATTTGACCTTCAATCTGACCTTTGACCTTTTGTATCTAGTTGTAAAATCGACCCTGCAGTGCAGCGCCATCCTCCCGACCATTTACGGCATCATCTGCTTCCTTGGCATCCTGGGGAACTGCATGGTGATCTACACCATCCTGAAGAAGACCAAATGCCGCGCCAAGCAGACCGTCCCCGACATCTTCATCTTCAACCTGTCCATTGTGGACCTGCTCTTCCTCCTGGGCATGCCCTTCCTGATCCACCAGCTGCTGGGCAACGGTGCCTGGCACTTCGGGGCCACCATGTGCACCGTCATCACGGTGCTAGACTCAAACAGTCAGATCGTCAGCACGTACATCCTGACCACCATGACCCTGGACCGCTATCTCGCCACCGTGCATCCCATCCGCTTCAACCACGTCCGCACGCCGTGCGCGGCCTCCCTGGCCATCGGGCTGGTGTGGGCGCTGTCCCTGGTCACCATCATCCCTGTGTGGATGTACGTGGGCCTGATGCCGCTTCCCGGCGGGCTGGCGGGCTGCGCCCTGTTGCTGCCCAACCCCGCCACCGCCACCTACTGGTTCACACTCTATCAGTTCTTCTTGGCCTTTGCGCTGCCGTTGGCTATCATCTGCCTGGTGTTCTTCAAGATCCTGCACCACATGGCCACCAGCGTGGCTCCCCTGCCCCCCCGGAGCCTCAGGGTGAGAACCCGGAAGGTGACCCGCATGGCTGTGGCCATCTGCCTGGCGTTCTTCACCTGCTGGGCTCCGTACTACATCCTGCAGCTGGTGCACCTGGGGGTGCAGAAGCCCAGTGCTGCCTTCGCCTACGCCTATAACATCGCTATCAGCATGGGCTACGCCAACAGCTGCATCAACCCCTTCCTGTACCTCACCCTCAGCGAGACCTTCAAGAGGCAGTTCCTGAGGGCCGTGAAGCCGCTGAACAGGGAGTTTAGGGTGGTTAACCTGAGCACCACAAACGGGGGCAACGTCAGCCTGAGACTGGTGCCCGGGGGGGCCCAGCCCCCGGCCAGCCAACCCCACAACGAGGCCACCGGAGACGGACTGTGATGAACACCAAGAGCCGTGCGTTGTGTCTGAGTGATCAGGCCCTCCTGGATCCAATGTAAGGCAACAGGTAGCTAAAAATAAGAAGAAACATACAAGATGGTACCATTTTATAAGCTATATTTGCATGCATTTATTCAAAGCACGCATTCACATTCAAATGCTTAAAAACTGTTATTGGCTCCAATTAGGCCTAATATTGTAGCTTAGAGCAGAAAATACATTGTGTTTATTTGCAATGGCAATTTTTTTTTGTGTTGATGCATCATATCAAGCAAACCTTAAAGCTGCAGTAAGTTACTTCTAATGTTTTACAGCTAAGCCCCCTCCTTCTAACCAATCAGAGAAAGCTAAAGAGAAAGAGCATAACCCCTTGCTTTCAAAAAAACGCTCACTAGCAGTATTAGTTGGATGGAAGTAATTTCTTTGTGTGATAACCGTGGTGGAGAAAAAGGGAGTCTCACTGGGAAATGTTAGTATAGAATATCTCTGTAGTGCTGCTAGACTGGTCAATAAAACTCACTCTCAGTGAGTCCAAATCGTTAAGATGTGTTTGGGAGCAAAATCCTAACAAAAACAGAACCTACAGCCATTACCGTGGGAAGTGCAGGAAAGCACGTATGTGTCATACCACTCACGATCAAAAAAACGAAAACGCTCTCCGTCCCTGTCTATTATGCCTACTGTATATATGCCGTGTTTTTTGAAAATGTAGGTAATGTGCAAGCCTGTGCATTTAGGATGTTTTATAGCATTTGTTGTATCTGTGTGATATGTGGATCAGTTTAATGTAGCCTATGAACTTTGAGTTGTGAATGATGTTTTTGGTAAATGTGTTTAAAATGCTGTGCGGTAGTGTTCTGTCCCGAGGGTAACATCCTGTAGCCTGTTTTGACGCCCATGTCAGAAGCGTCAATAATTATGTTTTATTTTATTTATTTTGGTGTTCAAAAGTTTTATATTTTATGTGTTTATTTTTACTATGAAGAAGAAAAACCAAGACAATCTATTTTGATCCAAGGCTACAGCTAAGTTTTACATTTTGCTATCTTGCTAGCAGTTTGTTTGCTTTGTATCAATCTGTGTGCAGTTGCAACATTTTGTGTCTATGACTATTAGTCTAGCCATCATCTCTTGGCGGTGATAGTGTATGCCTGTGCTGGGTGCTATGCAATGCCAGTATGCTGTCCTGTAACAGAGAAAGCAGTTTCAATAAAATAAGATCCATTTTGTACCATTTCAATAAAGCCTGTTTTTATGGGTTCTTGGCGAGTTACATGCCCCCACTACATTTCCCCATACCAAAACTGACCTCCCACCTACGGCAGCTTTAATATGCAGGAAATAAGTATGTGCTCCTATTGAAAAGTGTTGCTTCTTTCTTTGCACTTTATTTGAACAAGTCACAAAGTCTCTCATGGCTATATTTAATTACACAAGAGAAATAAATGCAAATTTGTATTTGTATTGATAATAGCCTTTAACATTGATTTATAGATGTGACAAAAATAAGGAAGAAAAGGATACAATAAAAAGCTGAGCTACATTTCAGAAGTGTGAGTCAGTAAGTTGATCACAGGTGAAATTATAGTTATTTTTATTTTTAATTATAGTTAACTGCAGAGCTACACCTGTGTTTGCCCCTGTGCTAAATAACTCCTGGAATGTTTAACCACAAGGCTCTGTAGTCCCTCTCTATTCATTTGTTCAGTGTGGAGAAAATAAAAAGACTTGAAAGATAATGAAATCAAAAGATACGAATAACACCATGTTAATTCTAAATCTACAGACCTTTTGACTTGTCATTTGAAGGATTTATGCTATTAAGTTGATAGAAAAATGTGCAATGTATAAACCATTTAACCCTCTGAAGATCTTTGTTGTAAAATAAATGGTGTAAAGGATATTTGTTTTTCTTCGGTAGTGTCTTCGGAGGTAAATAAAACAAAAAGTAGAACATTCTCCTAATCCTTTTGTGCTGTTGATTCTAATTTATAAGAAAGTGAACACAGTTTTTGTGTATGCTATTAATACTGTATTTTGTAAGTAATTATTTATGTATCATTTATAAATGAAAACGTAATCATTTTTAAGTGTGCACAACATGTTTACATGTCAGCACTACCTTGTTTTGTTTTACCTTTTTGTTTATATCTCCCTTGCATTGCTTTACAATTTTAAATTTTACTATAATTCCATTATATTACATAAGTGTGATAAGCTTTGCTGTACTTGCTTCCCAACTATGCTTTCCAAATATAGTATTACAATTATGTGATTTAATAAAAATGTATATATTTTAATTAATAAGGCAATAATATATAAGACAATAAGACAACACTATTAAACATTATTTTGAAAAATTGTGCCCATTTTTGCCCATAAGAGAACCACCCACCCAATGTTAGTATGACCTTATTCTTGACACAATGAAATTATCCAGCAATTCTGTCATTCTACATTGTCCTACCAATCTATTAAAGCATTGCATGGTTTGGTTTGGTTTCCATTCTAGGATAATGATAGTGCTTACTGACAGTTGGGCTTCAGTTGTTAGCTTGCACTTCTCCCGAGTTGATGCAAGTATGATGTACCCACTTTCCAATTAAGATGGAAATCTTTTTCCTCTCGATAGAATCCAACCATTCAATGTACTGTAATAATATACTGTGTACAGCCACTCAAAAGAGTAAACATAGTTATAATGATATCATGATATATCAGAAAAAATAAAGTAATAACACTCTTAGTGAAGTCATTTATAATTACTAGAACATAGGAAATTAATATTTTTTTCACATCTTCTGAAATTGTTACTCAATGAACAATTATCAGTCACAGAAAAAAACAACCTTTAAATGTTGCTTTACATATTGCAGTAATATTCTTTACATTGCAACGTACTGGAAATACTGCCAATAATTTTGTTTAATTGCAGTACCTTATTAATACAACTTTGTAGGGTGGCATCCTGTCATCCTGGTTGAGAAAATGGCATGCATAAAGGAGATTCAGCCTTCTTTGAGTTCCTAAAATACATGAAAAAAACATTTGAGTACAAAATGTCTGCTGGCTGCTTCTGAGTATTGTGCCTGAGTGGATTGACCTTGCTCCATCGGTCTGTCTGTCTGTCTGTCTGTCTTTCTGAATGTCTGAATGTCTGTCTGTCTGTCCGTCTCTCTATCTATCTATCTATCCTTGAACACAGCCTATGAATCATTTCTGTGCAACAAGCCTGTAGGAAAAGGTTAACAATTATAAATAGTGGTGAACTAAGTTATGTCTTGTCACCTTGGCACCATCGGCGTCGGCAGACCCTTTTCACTGGGGCACGCAGATCCCCGTTGTGGATCTGCGGTGCCTGGGTATGCCTGGGGCACTGATTTTTTAATTAATTTATTTATTTATACCTTTAATTTTTTTTTATTTAAGTCTGACTCATCTGGCAATCTACAGAATGCATGCTTGCATTTTTTTTTCTTAAAATAGGCCTATAGACTACCACTTTCGTAAGAATTTAAGTCCGACATACGGGCAGAGTAATTAGAATCCACTTGCGGCCACTCGGAGCATGTTGCAGCCGGAGAGTTGCCTGTAACACAGAGCCAGGAGTTCGTCATATCTTAGGCTATCTTTAAGAAACACGGTACAACTAGTCCTCCTAGTAAAGACACAAAACATTGATTGTACAAAATTTGACACCCTGAAGAAATTTACTATTTGAATTACGTCAATAGAATGCATGGTGCCCCCCTCATTGGCCGGCCGCTGCAATGAAATGTACGTGACGAATGCACACACTGAGGAGAGAATCATTCTCCTTGATATCGACTTTTTGAACCTGTCCAGCACAGCGTCAGCGACCATTCACTCCGGCCGGCGTGAAGTGAAGTAAACAGTGAGCGTTACATTTTTATCCTCTGGAAGCATAGAATGTCTAACAAATGTGTATGTCTAACAAATGTGTATGCCAAAAAAAATTTGAGTAGTGAACCTGGTAGTATGGTAGTGAACCTGGTAGAGAAGTGAACCTGGTAGAGTAGTGAACCTGGTAGAGTGGTGAAACTGGTCGAGTAGTGAACCTGGTAGAGTAGTGAACCTGGTAGAGTGGTGAACCTGGTAGAGTAGTGAACCTGGTAGAGTGGTGAACCTGGTAGAGTAGTGAACCTGGTAGAGTAGTGAACCTGGTAGAGTAGTTAACTTGGTAGAGTAGTGAACCTGGTAGAGTGGTAGAGTAGTGAACTTGGTAGAGTGGTGAACATGGTAGAGTAGTGAACCTGGTGGAGTGGTAGAGTAGTGAACCTGGTAGAGTAGTGAACCTGGTAGAGTAGTGAATCTGGTAGAGTAGTGAACCTGGTAGAGCGGTGAACCTGGTAGAGGGTTGAACCTGGTGGAGTGGTAGTGAACCTGGTAGAGTAGTGAACCTAGTAGAGTAGTGAACCTGGTAGAGTGGCAAACTTAGAGTTGTGAACCTGGTAGTGTAGTGAACCTGATAGAGGAGTGAACTTGTTTGAGTAGTGAAGCTGTTAGAGTGGTGAAAATGGTAGAGGAAAAGGCTGCAAACCAGCCAGCTATCACAACAAAAACTTTTTTATAACAAACTTGTAGGAATAAAGTTTAGCACATATAAATAATGGTAGAAGTTAAATTCCACTTTGTGCCAGAGTGACAAAACGAAGTTGGTTAGCATTATTGTTCTGATCCTTGACTGGCATAGACCTTTTCGGTTCACCACTACCAATCTACTGGCTGCACCACTCTACCAGGTTCACTACTCTACCAGGTTCACTACTCTACCAGGTTCACGACTCTACCAGGTTCACTACTCTACCAGGTTCACTACTCTACCAGGTTCACCACTCTGCCAGGTTCACCAGTCTACCAGGTTCACCACTCATCCAGGTTCACCACTCTACCAGGTTCACTAATATACCAGTTTCACTACTCTACCAGGTTCAACACTCTACCAGGTTCAACACTCTACCATGTTCACTACTCTGCCAGGTTCACTACTCTACCGCTCTACGAAGGATCATTTATGAGCAAATAGATGGTATTTAGCAGAGCAGAACCTTTTATTCGGCAATTAGGCTTTAGAAAAGCCCATTACACTGATACCTGTCTGCTCTATCTTACAGACTTCCTCAGGAAAGAGGTGGATAAGGGGAATTTTTGTGGCATGGTTTTAATAGACCTTCAAAAGCCGTTTGAGACAGTCCAGTATTATATCCTCTTGAACAAACTCAAAGCTCTGGGATTTTCTGATACATCTCTCCAGTGGGTGAGTTCATACCTGGTTGGCAGAGAACAGGTGGTGGATGTGGAAGGGACCTTATCCACACCACTTAAATTAACATGTGGTGTTCCCCAGGGGAGTATTTTAGGGCCTCTCTTTTTTTTGTTATAGGTGAATGATATGCCGTCAGCCATAGATTACAATCTGTTTTTATTTGCAGATGACTGCTATTGTAGTCTCTCATAAAGAGAAATCAGAGGTGGAAAGGCTGCTTAGCGTAGAACTCCTTAACCTCAGTGCTTGATTGACAGATAACTAGCTGTCTCTCCACCTGGGCAAAACAGTCAATTCCTTTTGGGTCCAGAGACAAACTACTGTCTCTGGACCACTTACTTAGGCTGTAGATTACACAACAAATTATCAGGGGCATTTATGGCCCAAAGAGTTATCTCAAAGGTGAGCCAAAGGACTAAGCTCCTGGCAAGAATATCCAGCCTCTTGGATAGTGGGTCTGGATCATTGTGGCCCACGCCATATGCCGGCCGGCCGAAACGGCTACCGGCTTGCACAGCTGAAGGATGGCGCTGGAGAAGCGGGAAACCGCCAGCCATCTCGCGGCCTCCTCCGGGCCGTAAGCCTCCCTGCCAGCCGACAAGGAGACCAGGGCAGGGGAGAGCAGGGCGATGTTGTTGACCGCCGCCGCAGACTGCAAGGCACAGATGAACACCCTGTCCGTCAGGCCGGCAATCTGCCTCTGGAGGTGGTCGGGGGGCAGCGGCTTCTCGATAGGACGCCATCCGGCGCCCGGACAGAGAAGCGCTGCCAGGGAAGGCTCCAGGTGAGGAATCCCCCTTGCCTGAGTATCAGCTCACCCTTCCACGTTGGTGAAGTCAGTGAAGGCCCTCACCGGGGCCTTCGAAGTAGAGGGGTCCCCACCCGCAGCTGTGAAAAGGTGCTGAACCGGTGGGAACAGGGGGCACTGGGTAACCCGCCGGGAGGAAGACAGGGAGCGATAACCCTCGCCCTGCATGTCATCCGACATGGGGGCGAGGGGCGGGGCTGGCATAGGGATGCCCTTGATGGCCGCCGCCTCACCCATGATCTCACCGAAGAGATCGGCCATCTGGTGCGGTCTCTCTCTCGGGACGATAGTGGCTTCGGTGGAAGCCCCGGAGCGGGAGAACTCGGACGCAGAGCCAGGAAAGACGTCGTCCAAGGAGGCGACGTCGTCAACCTCGAAGCGCTCGTCGGCGTCCTGGGCGTCCGGAACTTCTGCCCCGAAGGTGTCGATGGCCTCAGCGAGATCCACCGACGGGGAGAAAAAGAGGTGCCTTGAGAGGAGCCCCTCTTCAGGCAGCGCGTGGCAGGCGGCGCAGGAGGCGGGGGCACCCAAGGCAGCCGCGGCGTGATCAGCGCCGGGCATCTGAAACACGCCCGGTGTCCGTCACCCGGAGCCAGGGAGGCGGGACAGGAGGCGCACTGAGGCCCTGAAAAGGGCCCACCAGCTCTTACAGGAGCGCTCTTCAGTGGCCCAGAAAAGGGCCGTTGGTCCGTGGCCTCGCCCACGCGGCCGCCACAGGTCATCTGAATGGAAGTCATCTTCGTTTTCCGTTGATCATTACAAAGTCTGAAAGAAAAGGGAGGATGGGCGGCAGTTTGCGCTGCCTTATATACACAGTGCCGTGGGAATGTGGGCGGTGCCCACGTTGATTGGTGCATAGTTGAAAATTGTCAGTACGCGCAAGCACGCGCACGGGACAAGCCCATGAGGCGAAGCCTAGACGGAGTAGCCTACATGAAATAAAGCAAACCAAACACTGTGAGTGAAGATGTCCGTCAATGAGAGCTGACTTTAACGTCATTCTTCTCAGCCACTCCCTCTGTTCGCAGATTGGACACACAAAATTTAGACGGAGAAAACCCGCGAATATGCCACAAACCCAGACGTATTACTGAAGGGAAATGAAAATTAGAAAGTATTTAGTGTAACGGACCTATTGTGTATCCACATGTATTGCGCCCCAGAACCTTTTGTTTACGTTTCACCCGGTACCCTTTTAGAGGCGCACAGCAGCATTCACGGCGATGCGTGTCTCGCACGTAGTCGCGTCGAAAACGTAAGTTTAATATGTCTTAAAGCCTGTACTTTGGTTATATAAATGTTGGGTTCATATTGAAACATTTTGTATGTAAGTTTTATAGTTCGTGTGCCTTACACCGGTCGTATTCCTTCGTTTTATGTCCGTGAATAGTGTATGAAGCAAGCTAACAGCTGACCCATGAATGTCCGGTGAATGCAACTTTTCCCTCACAATTTTCCCTCGTCTTGCACCCTTGGCAAGCGGAGCGAGGTATGTTGGTTTATTGTAAGCCTTTAGTGTGATTATGTTTAATTTTGGTGTCTTTATGTAAGTGAAGCAAATAATGCACACGTTTAAGTTTTCTTTGTTGTGCTGAAATATGTTTTCTGTCATTCTTTTATTTCCTGTATTGGAATAATATTTGAATTCAAGTGAATATTGTACAGGTCTTTCAGAAGTTTATGCAGTTTGCACACAAATTAATGTTATCTTAAAGGCCCACTATGCAACTTCGGGCATTTCTTCGGTTTTCTTGGTTTTGGCACACACATTTCTCTACACAGCGCCCCCTACAGCTTCGTAGTAGATATTTTACAACACTGTCGTAACAACTCGTTGACGACCCTTCCCCATGCACTTCTACGCGAGCCATGTGCATTTGTTTTCAAAGAAGCCGGTGAATGCGTGGAGCCATGTCCGAAGTAGATGTTCATGAAGTGTAGGCAAGGTTATACATTTTTTAAATGGTGTATTTGTATTGCAATAAACATATATCCATCCTTTTTTATAGTTGACGGGGAGAATTTATATCCTAGATTATAATTGTTTTATCTTAGGTTTAACAGAACAATCAGTGTAAGAGTGTTGGCCAACATAATAATCTAAATAAACAAGAACCTGGATTCGGGGATTCAGTCTGTATCTGCGGGACGAGACAGACGAACAGCAAAACACCCATGGAAACAAAGGTGTTTATATGGTTGCAACCAAGCAAGCTAAAAACATACAGGGCTCACAACAAAACGGTCGAGAAAACAATTTTTATAGGGCTCACAACAAAATGGTTGAGCAAACACATTTGTACAGAGACCATCAATATCAAGAATACCACGAAGACAAAGTTCACCCAAGGGTACTTTCAATTTCAAAAGCAACACGGCCAAGTCGGCGTCTGATTTGCAGTCTTCTTTTTCTTTCAGTTCACTCTATTCCTGAAAAACTTGCCCAACGTTTACTCGTGTCTGGCCTCTCTGTCGGTCAGTCTCCCTTTTCTCTTCTTCTGTTCCTCCGACATTGGGTTTCTGTCTCTTTTTAGTCGGCTGATCTATGATGAATGTAACAATCCCTTAGTTACTTGTGTTTATATCGAGCCGGTTTCATGTTTGGGGGTCTGTGCCGTAAAGCAATTTGTTACTTCGCGAGACCCGAGACTCCCGCGAGAGTGGGCGGCGGGTCGCCGGCAGAAACATATTCCTTTTCACCGCCAAGATGCGCAAGGGGGAGTCGAAACAACCAACAATCGAACAAAAATGTATAATAGAACCATCGCAATGACTCTTAGCCTGTTATATTAAGGTAAATCAAGCCAAAAAAGTTGCATAGTTCCCCTTTCACTCGTGTCTGATCTCTTTTCTGGTCCATTCTTCTTTTGTTCCACCGACAGTCGCCTCTTGGGTCCCTTATCAGTCGATTGATCCATGATGAATGCAACAATTGCCTCGCAACTGGCTGTTTATATCTAGCCGGTGCCATGTTTGGGTGTGTGTCTGTGCCGTAAAGCATTTTCGAAACTACAATCTGACTACATTTTCGAGGCGCGATTGGATACTCCCGCTGCGTCACATCCGGATTGTGTCGGTCCGAACAGAGCAAGTTGCATGTGCGCCTTTTCCTTGGAGAGGTGACATGGGGCAATGACACACCCACTAAACGACCCAGAAATGGTTGCAGAACCATCAGAATAACTCTCAACCAGCATAATTAATGTAATTTTGGCTAAAAAAGTTGCATAGTGGGCCTTTAAGACTAGTGTAACTTTCTTTTATTTGTGAACATGGAAATTGTACTGCACTGATGTTCATATATTTGTGTAAAAGTGCAACCATTTTGTGTTACTTTTTCTAGTTTCACGGTGCTACATCACAAAAAGAATTCTACAATAAAAGGTTGCACCCGTCAGAGACTCTCCGGTTCTTTCGTTGTCAAGGGCTGCTACACTTAGGCTACCCTTTTGGTAGGGCTGTTCTAAATGAGTATATCATTAGCAAATGTACAGCAGGCCCACTTCTGGTTCCACCGCTGGCTCATTATCTCTGGAGATGTATATGTGTGTTTTGACAGTGCCTAGTGTCAGTGTTAGGTAACCACAAATGTCGGTGGTTGTTAAACAGGAGAAGGAAGGTGGATGTTAATCAATTATAGCATGTCAGTGAAAGGTCACCGGTTGGTGAATCATAGAGTTGCTAAATGGAGACAGTCAACACTGGTGGTTCTGAGGGGGGCAGTGCCCCATTTACTTGTTCCCATCCCCTTCCCCCTGTTACCCCCAATAAATGCAGATTTTGAAAGAATGATTACAGATAATTATTTGGCAAGCAATGATACATAGCTTGTATCATTGCAGAAAGAGGCCACCGACACATCTAGTGTGGTCTAGTCGTCTGGGTCTTTTGCAGTCTTCAGTGAATTGATGCCCTGAATTGGGGCAGGAGCAGACGTAGACTGTGTCCTTTTCCATTCCATTCGACACACAAAGACTGTGAGTGCAGGCCTTTATAATGTACCAATCTCACTGCACCGATGCTTATGTGGCCACACACCTCTCCAAACACACACACACACACACACACACACACACACACACACACACACACACACACACACACACACACACGTTATGGCAGTCCATCGATTACGATGATGACGTTGCTCCAAATAGAAAGGAAGGACAATTATTGGGGTGTGTTGCGGCGATGCATAGCCAAGTGGCTGTGCAGGCCTATGCGGGATCCGCAGATTTTGCCACAAGAGAGACAAGGGTATTTGGCACTGGAGGGTGTGGGCACTGCAGCACGCTGATGCCTCAGTGCACGTCGCTGTATCCTCCTCTCTGTGGCTTGCTCCTGAAGGTGAGTAGTTCCCTGGTTGCAGGAGGAGCTCCAGGTGTTGCGATCAGCTGCCAGGGACTCGAGTGCAGTCGGTGGAATGTTGCACTGCTTCAGGAGGGTTTTGAGGTGATCCTTATAACGCTTTTTTGGACCCCCAGCAGATCTCTGGCCATCCAGAAGTTGGCCATAGAGGATTTGCCTGGGCAGGCGGTGGGCAGGCATACGGATCACATGCCCAACCCAGCGTAGGTGTTTCTGCGCAAGGAGCAGGGCGATGCTTTGTGTGTGGGTCCGGTCAAAGACCTCGGCATAGGGCACCCTGTCTTCCCAGGACACACCCAGGATCCTTTGCAGGCAACGGATGTGGAAGGCCTCTAGGGTTCGAAAATGCCTCTGGTAGGGTGTCCAGGTTTCCGAACCATACAGCAGTGTGGAAAGACAGACTGCCCTGTACACAGCTGCTATGGTGGAGGTGGTGAGGTTCCTGTTCTGGAAAACCCTGGCGCTAAGCCTGCCAAAGGCGGAGGCCAGACCGATGCGGACCTGGATGTCATCATCGATGTTGCAGGAGGGGGACAGAATACTGCCTAGGTAGGTGAAGTGTGGGACGATGGCAAGGGGATGACCATCGAGGGTGAAGGTGGGCACACACGTTTGGGGGGTGAACTCCTGAGCAACTATTTGTGTTTTCTTGATGTTTATTTGGAGACCAATGGCGCTGTAGATGGATGCGACCACATTCAGCGCACGCTGTAGGGATTCTGGTGAGTGGGCGAGGAGAGCACAGTCATCTGCATACTGTAGCTCTAAGATGTGTTGGGTGGTGGTTTTGGTGAAGGCTTGGAGGCGCCTAATGTTGAAGAGGTTGCCATCCAGTCTGTACTGTATCTGTACCCCATCAGAAGGGTCCAGGAGTTTGTGGGAGAGGAGGGTGACTGTGGAGAGGAATAGGTTGAAGATGGTTGGGGCTAGGACACACCCTTGCTTGACCCCCACATCCACACTGAAGAATGGAGATTGTTGGCCACCAACACTCACACAGGCTTGCATTCCATCATGAAACTGCCGCAAGATGTTTCTGAACTTTGGTGGAACCCCCAGCTTCCCCAGCACTTCCCGCAGCAGTTCCCGGTTTACCGTGTCGAAGGCCTTGGACAGTTCAATGAAAGCTAGGTACAGGTCTTTGCAGTGTTCTCTGCATTTTTCCTGTATCTGTCTAGCAGCAAAGATCATGTCTGCGGTACTTCGCTGTTGCCTAAAGCCGCACTGGGTCTCCGGTAGGATGTTATTGGTAGCATGAGATTAGGGATGGGAATCGAGAACCGGTTCTTGTTCAGAACCGGTTCCGAGTCAACCGATTCCTTGGAATCGTTAGCAAGCCTGCTTAACGATTCCGCTTATCGGTTCCGGTCGCGGCAAATGCGTCATGACGTCACACACACGCTGCTTTGATTTGGGCCGTTTCTCAATTCGTAGCACGCGTACTACGGACTCGATGACTTGCTAGCACGTACTTGGCAAGTCTGTACTTCAAGCACATACTTGCGAGCACGCGAGTACGTACCTGCAATTGGAACAGCAGCGGACTGGATGACGTCACCACCTCTGCTCGTCCGTTAACTGTGCTACGGCCTCATTTAGGCATATACTACTGAACAATATAAACAAATGATATAAAACAAAATCCCAGCCTCTTTCATTTTCAAATAGTATGTAAATATTCTGAATGAATAACAATTGAAAAGATATGAGTGTCCTGTCATGTGTATAAGCTATACACACACACGACCTATATATTATATATTATATAAATATATATATACTTTAAGAGTAACTTAAGCTACAGTTGTAACTTGTGCGTCTTCGCCATATTGTCCGCCCTCGTACTGCTGCGAGTGCGAAATGCATCCTGGGATTTATAGCGGGAGCAAGCACACACGAGCCACCTCCGATGCATGCTCGGTGAAACGGCGATATCGAGCACGCATCCAGAACACTTCCGGGTTTTACGACAGTACTCGCTTGATGCGTGCTTCGAATTGGAACAGTGCTCGGGCAACGACTGATGACGTTTCACGAGTCCACGAGCACACGAGCACGCACAAGTACGCGAATTGAGAAACGGCTTTGGTTCAGAACGCAGCAAACATGTCGCCGCCGAGGAAGCATCGCATTGTGCGTTCACACCAAACGCGACGGGGCGACAAGATCCCATACAAAGTGAACGTAGAGACTCGTATAAGGGCGAGTTTTTCGCGGGAGAAAACCGATGACAAGTTTTTGTCGTGATGACAGCCAATCAGCGTTCAACAGCGTGATAACTGAGTGACATGTGTAACGTAACAGCCAATCCGCGTTCAGCCGTCAAACTCAGTGCAGTGCAGTCCGGGTGAACCGCGGAATGGAGGAGAAAGTGATTGTTGCAGTTTGCGACTCCCGGAGCTCTATATATAATAGTATATAATATATTATTATTATATTATTATAATTGTATATAAAATATCACGGCCAACAGCTCTGTCGCCTCCGGATGGCCTTAGCGTGGGGAGCTCTCATAGGGATTGGGCTTCTCGGGGTTTGTTTACCGGCATTGCTATGGTTTCCGGTCTTGTGTGTTCCAACGGTTTATTAGGTAGGCCCATCTAATAAATCTCTGTCTAATCAATGCTTCATTTTGTTTATGTCAGTTTAATTTTGTTACAAGTTGAATGCAAATGAGCACTGTTAGAATTCTAAAAGGCACAAGCTCTTACTTGGCTGTTTTCAGTCTGTGTTTTTAGTTGTATGGCACATAATGATGGCATTTGGGCTTAAAAAGCGAAACATATATCTTTTCGTCTAGACCAATTGATTTGAAAATGTACAATTTCCTAATACTAGAAGCACTTCTGATCAGATATTAAAGAGATGTAATGCAAACAAACACATTTATACTTATTTTCTCACCCAATGAGAATCGATAAGAGAATCGATAAGGAATCGGATCGATAAGCAGAATCGGAAACGGAATCGGAATCGTGAAATTCTTATCAATTCCCATCCCTACATGAGATGCTAGTCGAAGTAGCATGATCCGTGCGAGCACCTTACCGGCAACTGACAAGAGGGAAATGCCTCTGCTATTACCGCAGTCTGCTTTGTCTCCTTTGCGCTTAAAGATTGTGATGATGTTGGCATCCTTCCAATCTTGCGGGATGACTTCAGATGACCAAATGTTAATGATCAGTTGGTGTAATCTGCGGGTGAGGAGGTATCCGCCATGCTTCAGGATTTCTGCCGGGACTCCATCAAGGCCTGGGCTCTTGTTCTTCTTCAGGCCAGCGATGGCTTTTCGTACCTCAGCAAAGCTGGGGGAGGAGTCCAGATCAGTGACGGTTGGCAGGCATGGGAGGTCGGCAAGTGTTCCTAGTTGGATATGAGGTGTTCAGCAAGGTGTTGAAATGCTCAGCCCATCTGTCCAGGATCTGTTGTTTGTCCTTGTACAGGATGGTACCATCTGCTGATCTGACCGGGGTTATGTTCTTCCTCTGTGGTCCATAAATAGCCTTGATGGAGTCATAGAAAGCGTGGGAGTTGTTGGTGTCCACGAGATGCTGTATCTCGTGGGCTTTCTTTGTCCACCAGACATTCTTCATGGCTCTGAGGGTACGCTCGCTGTGTTTCAGCCCGGATGTTGTTGAAGCGGGCCTTCAGCGAGGTGGATTGGGGGTTGGAAAGGTGAGCTGCAAGGGCCTTGTGTTTTGCCTGAAGTAGGTTGTGGATACCTGGTGCACTGTTGTCGAACGAGTCTTGGTGTCTCCGTCTGGTGTACCCTACAGACTCTACTGCCGCCCGGTGAATAGCGGTGCGTAGGGTGCTCCAGGTGGTGTTCACGTCCAGATCAGCTGGTGTTTCAGGGATCTTGGACAGCTGTAAGGCGATCTGTTCCCTGAGCTGGTTGACTGAGTGCGGGGACTTCAATGCATCACAGTTGAGCTTCCTGCAGGTTGGTGTTTTCCTCAGTGGTGGACGGAGTTCCAGGGTGAATTTGGCTCTGATCAGGCGGTGATCAGTCCAACAGTCTGCTCCACGCATGGCTCTGGTAACTCGCACCTCCTTCCTGTCAGCTTGGCGGACAATGATGTAATCAAGGAGGTGCCAGTGTCTAGAGCGGGGGTGTTGCCAGGAGGTCTTAAATTCGTTCTTCAGTTGGAACAAGGTGTTGGTGATGACCAACTGATACTCAGAGCAGAGAGTGAGGAGGCGAAGACCATTTTCATTGAGTTTACCAACACCGTGCTGCCCAAGCACATCCTTCCATAACACACCGTCAGAGCCCACTCTCGCATTAAAGTCCCCGTGGAGAATGAGAGACACACACACACACACACACACACACACACACACACACACACACACACACACACACACACACACACACACACACACCATTAATTCAATTCTTGATGTTCATTATAGATATCTACAATTGTCCATTCAATCTTCAATTCTTACTGTTCACGATCGAATTATGGAAAATTTGTAATTATTTTGGCCTGGAATTGTTATTAGTAATGTCATTTCAGATATCTAGAATTTAATTCCCGATATCTGAAATACTATAATAACTTGTCACTATAATTCCTTATGTAGATATTCAGAATTTAACTGTAGATGTAAAAAAGGAATTTCCCTTTGAAATGTAATTACTACCTGCGGTTTTCTATTAACATGTGTTGAATGTAAATTGCACTTGTGAAAACGAAAGGGCAACTAGTCAGCCCTCCTGGGTAAATGTTAAAAGCGCTAAATCCCAGGGATTCTCTCGCTGTAGCCGACATCACAAGCATCACCTCTCTTTTTGTATTCACATTCAAAGGAAGGTTATTATCTTATAAGCCCTTGCACATAGAGTAAGGGAAACATGATCAGACTGATAAGGTTAACAGCCTCTCTCATCCATAAGCTTTGTGTAGCACATTGGATTCATTTTGTGAATGAAAATAATGTTGGTATTCAATCGATTTATTTTAGCTAGAGTTTCAGCGATATTGTGTTGACTTTTCATTTGGAGTTTGACAATAAGGCAAAGAAGCTACAAAGCAATAAAAAAAAATAGGTTATTGAGGTCAAAAGGAGAAGGTTATAATAAGCAATAATTGTGTCAGTAGTCAGGGCTCTATGCGTCAAAACAGCCATGGGGTTCCATCTAATACAAACAAATGGACGTCTTTTAAAATTGAATTCTCTCGGTATCCGATGCACTTTCAGAACCGCAAAGTGACTGTAACGGGTTCACGGAGTCAGGACACAGTTCTTTGTAGAAATGGAGCGAACTCCTGTTTATTTCCACTTCGATTACACAATCTTAAAGACACACGAACAAAAGGACAACGGTTCACTGTTCAATCCGTCCGTCTCCTGGTTTTACGACGCGCTCGCAGAGAGCGTCTTCCTCCTCCCTATCTCAAGCCCTGACTGAAAGACAAGCAGGCACATAAATACACACTTCCTGATTGGGTCAGATTGCAGACACCTGTCCGCAATCAGACCCCATCACCCCAGCAGACCCGGTGCTCCATGCTCCCCCTGCAGGCCAGACGCCGCCCCACCTCCACAGTGACACTCTGATATAAAATATTGACATGCAGCTATGACACTTATGAGTCACTGCTACAGGTAAGCAGGCATGGACAAGGCAGGTTTATCACATGAGGCCTGTGTTTCCCCCAGCACTGTATGGTTAAGGCGGCTGCCTTAACAACAGTAGGGCCCCGCCTTGACTACCAATGTGTAAAAAAAAACAACAACAACAAAGTGCAAAACTCTCGTAGGGAAAGAAAACATACTTTCATCAACTACAAAAAATAAAGAAAAATATTTATTTAACTCCTTGACCACCTTGACTTTTTTGAAGACATTTTCTGGGGGATACATTGCATGAGGCATATGATAATGAGTCCAATGCAGTCCAAGGGATAATGGACTGCTCTTACATGTATTGTCTTTAACTCCCAGCTTCTAACTTTTTCTATCACTACAGTGACAAGCCGAGAGCTTTTAATGTTTCAAAATTCTTGATAGGATAATTGGCTGTTATATTTGGCTGTTTTGAATTATTTTTTATAGGGAGTGCTGCCATGGCCAGATTCGATGTGGTTCGTGGTTGTGTTCAGTCTTCAAAACAGACAAACTGTAACGGGGGGGTTAGGCAGAAACCAAGTGCATAGACAGACGACAGTTGAGGACAGTTTCAAGGATTTATTCTGGTACAGGTTCGGGCAGGCAGAGAGCAGACAGTAAAGTCACCGACAGGTGACTTTTTTTAAAATATGCTTTAATTATTGTTTAATCCCATGAACACAGGAATTGTGCTTTTCATACCTTAGAATGAAGCCTTTATATCTAAAGATGGATCGAGTGGGCCCTCTTCATGTTGGGGGGGGGGGGTCATGTTTGGGGGGTCATGTTGGAGCGCTATGTTTCTACAAGAGACCAGAACGGCTCCCTGAAGACTGCAACAGCTCTAGGGGGGAGGTTTTTTAATGCAATCAAAAAAAGTGTTTTTGGACGATAGTTCAAGGAAGGAGGCGTGTTATGAATACAAATATTGGCCTGTAGCGCTAACTTCCAAGGATATGAATCATCAGTAGATACAAAAGATAGACAAACGAAAGTAGTTTCCCAGTATGGATGCAATTACAGAACTGTGTATTGAGAAATGTAAATACCTGGTTTATGGTTAACTCCGCCATGTTCTACAACATGCACAGTGTCCTTTGAGAATTATACACAAATTGGATTGTTTAAACCAATTTATTTGCATGCTAAAGCCGTCAAAATTGATATTAGTGTGATTAATTAATGTCACTTTTTTAATAATTAAACTGTGCTGACTGTCATTCCTTTCTTGTCTTTTTTGTAATTTTGGATGAAAGTAACATTTGGGATTTGAGCTCATGAAATGGGAATCCAAATTCTGCCTCTCCTTGTTAAAACAACTCTCAGATTCTCTCTCTCTCTGAGTCCATCTGATTTTCAGATCCAATCTTTTTTAGAAAACTGACCGCTACTTCTGTGATACTGCCCTGACTCTGCCCTGACTGACTTAAAGTCCCTTGTGAAATGGAGGGGACTTTCAGGCCTTGGGCTGTTGATGGAAAAACAATTCTGGTGTCAAAGTGTGTCTCCGGCTTCGGAGAGAATCGATTCAGTGACTGGCGAACCATCTCCTGGCCATCGGCTCTGCTGTGTACCGCAGCAGCCACTAGGGTAGACTCTCTTAAGAGCCACTCTGAGTAGACGCTCTATGTATTTATGTTAAGCAGTCGCACACACATAGGGACCCATACCATAAATGATACGAAATGACGGTCATCAGTGACAATTTCTTTTTTATGGTAATGATTTGGGGTCATCGTGAGGATAAGGCATTTGTTTCCACGACGACAAGATGCGGCTATAAACAGCACACAATTCTTCGTTTGCAACTGACGTCACAGCTAATTAAAATTCGTAACCAAACCGGAAGTCGGCCATCTTGGTAGGAAAGCAATCACAACATTGCGCCCCGCTACACTTGTTTCAGTCACATTAGAGTGGAGGTCATTCAATCGCAAAGCGCGTATCTAACCTCAATTGTTTCGCTATTATATTATTTTGTTTGGCTAATAATGCCTACCAGTTGTGCTATGCACGGTTGTGCGAATAATTTCATAGGGGAGAATGGGAATTGCAGTTTTGATCACAACTCAAGGTGAGCGGACGCGTGAGTTGACCGAGGAGCTACTTGGATTTGGAACATCTACCGGGGTGACATGGCACAAAAAAATCTCGCCAACACTCGTATTTGTCGTAATCACTTCATAACTGGTAAGTATTGGGGCTCAATCAATTTGTGTTTGTTTTTACCAGGAAAGCCTTAACCCGTAATCTACGCCAGGGTAAAAGGGCCTGATCCTCGCTAAAATCCGACTTTTTCAGCTTGTAGGGATCGAAACCTAACTGTGCGTTCACACGAAACGCGAAATTTGTCGCCCGTTCGTGTTGTCGCTGAAGGTTTGTCGCGCCACACATCATAATCTGTCGCTGTGCAAGTTTTGTTGAATTTGTCGCGCCACAACAAGATAACCACCATTGCATGTCTTTATCTTTTGTGGAAGAGGGAGAGATGTCGGAGGACCCGACGCAGTATATTCATAATATTGTAGAAGTAACAGTGTGGTTCCGGTGTTACACGGAATTCTGCGACCCACCGAAAAGTGTGACCCTAGGGGGCGCTGTTGCATATTTTCTGCAATTTGTTTTGAGTCTGAGTTTGAAGTGTAGACAGTAGTGATGCGCGAGAGGGCGTTTTTTTAACGCCCGCCCCAACCCGACCCAAGACATTTTCCAAACCGCCCCGCCCGACCCGTGGGGAATTCTGAAGCGGCCCGCCCGACCCTCCCAATTTGACCCGCAAAAAAATAAAAATAATAATAACAACAAATAAAATAAAAAGCCTGGGGCTGAGGCTTATGCCTAATTTAACACGTAACTAAATGAGAAGGATTTGCGCTAAATTCGCATTATTGTGAAACTTCAACGGCAGGTCTACATCAAACAACAACAACAACGACAGCTTTACGCAATTATTTATTGAAGAACTGTTAACAAATGCGTGGTTGCGGGTTTTGACTTTTTTGACCCGCCCCACCCGAACCCGCGATACTTAGAGAAAACTGCTACCCAACCCATCCGGCCCACGGGTGCCCGCGGGTGCCCGCGGGTAATTGGGTAACCCGCGCATCACTAGTAGACAGGCATGACAAAAAAATACATAAAACATAAGATCTCCCCCCAACCAATTACCTTTTTATTAAAGGTGCTTAATTAATACATTTGATTGATTTGATTAGCACTTTACAGACCAATACAATGGATAGGGCGTTTAGTACGGTCCTTCACCGTTGCTTCTTTACCCATAAATAATGACAATGCCATCGCGAAAAAGTTAGCAATGGTTGTGGGATGAGTAGTTCCTCCACTCTTCACAAAAAGTAATGTACACAGTCTTATACCTTTAAAGGTATATTGCCTTTTCTCTGATTATTTTTTTGCCCAGAATAAGATGGTCACGACTACCTTGATGAACAATTGGCTTGATTCCAGGCATAAAACCCTTTAGGTAATGAATGAAAAGTCAATGGAGAAAATGCAAATCCATCCATTGTGATGTCGGACAGAAGTTGACAAGTAGGAGATAGGTGTGGGCGGTAAAACAACAATCTATATGCCAGCCCTGCAGGAGAGGGAAAAATGCATCTATAGTAACCTTTTGTATCCCCTACACCAGCTCAACCCAGTAGCCGGATTCTTAAGGAGTGTTTTCGGCTGTCCCTTTCCTGTCTCATGCTTGAGGCAGCACATGCAAGTGGCATTGCATTGAGGACTAATTCTGGATTTCAGATTCTTCTTCACATTATTTTTATTGTATTTATTCTGATGTTCGGGGTATGGTGCCTGGATCTGCACTAACCAACGTCTCATCCGTCCCTATGTCCCCAGCCGCCCTTTGAGTTCCACTGTAATGAAGGGTTCAGCCACTTGCCTCGATATAACTCCCAAACACCTGTCGCTGCAGAAAATATC
The DNA here is from genome assembly GCF_026213295.1 of Gadus chalcogrammus. Taxonomy (NCBI): domain Eukaryota; kingdom Metazoa; phylum Chordata; class Actinopteri; order Gadiformes; family Gadidae; genus Gadus; species Gadus chalcogrammus. The sequence goes on along the minus strand of NC_079414.1, from coordinate 7,498,635 downwards.
GCGAGATTTACTTTTGAACTAGAAATGAACAAATGTATTTACATTTCGAGGACTCAGTCTTTTTGATTTGTATACTTAAAGCTATATCTAGCGTAGCTGCAGGCAACAAGGACGTTAGCATTAGAGTGGTGAATTGCAACCCTAACCCTAACTCTCAATTGTTCTGTGAGGCATGCAATCAATTCAAGATTTTAACGCTTCAAAGACTTCACAAAATTCCTCGTAGGCCTACATGAAAAACTTACATTTTTGTGAAACCAAAAGGCATGCCAATCAAAAGAGGATGACCCGAGCTGTCCATTGAGGTACAACACTTTAAATACAATCAGATAACTTATATTTCCATAGACCAAGAGGACCCTAGAGGTCGCATGCTAATGCAAACGTCCTCTTAGCTGCTTGCGGCTGTGTCGAACCCTAGTGACTCTGAATCCTGTCCAGTTATTCTAAGCGCTTGACTCTACAGACTCTGCGGTCTGGTTGTAGGCTTTGAAGGCTCTCAAAAATGAAAGTTTGATTGGTATATTATTGCCTCAAATATTTAGGAGAATAGGAAAGGTCAGATGCATCATTTTTCTGAAGAGTTACAAAAAGTTTGAGCATGCCTTCAGCACATCATTAATTAAGAAAATGTCAAAAAGCCAGAAGACCAACAATATTCACTACTAATCCATGACGTGTGTAGGAGAATGCAATATATATTTATTTAAAGTAGAAGCTGCGCCCGCTCAGGATTAACTTTAATGACCTCTGATTGGCTGACATGGTTTCAGGGTGATTAAGCATTGATGCCACTGACTTGCCGGCATCACTGCCCTAGAAATAACGAAAACCGGAAAGCACTTTTACAAAGCAGGGTTGTTGTATGAATGCTCAAAATTCAATCTACATTAAGAAAAGTATTTTTAATGGGAAACAGTATCTCAAAATGTATAATTTTACATAATAAGAACGATGCCACACATTAATATGATAAAGCGTCACAAATCTCTTTGAATAAATCGTTTTTTAACAAAACCAATCAAGGCTATGAAAACCTTTATGGCAGAATGTTCCTGTTTGTCAACAGGTAGGTAAAAACCTATAGAGAGATTTGAATGCCCTTAAATTAAGCAAAATCAACCATTGGTACTGCATTCAAATGTTCAAATATTGCAGCAGTTTGATAAAAAACATGTTAATGGCCAAAGCTTGGAATTAACATGTTCATATTGTGGTCACACTGACAGGTCTGAAGACAAAGAACTGTTATGTAATTTTATCTGTTCAAGCATTATCAAACAGGAAGGTGTGATTTACCATTATTGGCAGTGATGCGGTACGGAACGACGAGTTGTGTTAAACAAACCCTCATGTAATATCGCTTAATAATGAATTCCTAAATGCAGGTGGAACACATTAATGAATTAAATGAAACATCTCTTTTCAAACACAGGTTTACATTATAGCCTGCTATGAATTTCTATGGGCTTGTATGGCTTGGTATTTGCGAAAAGGAATGTGTGAAGGTGATGGCATTTCCTGAAAGCTGTTCTACTGTAGACTTCAGTGTCTATCCAACGATAAACAGTAAGATTTAGACATTCTTAAGACATTATTTTAGATAATTTGCTTGGATTATTTTTTTAATAACATATTTTGATGAACAATATTGTCACTATCGATTCAAATTATTCACATTAAGCATACTAGCTTTCAACCATCAAAATACATGTCCTTTTCATATGCCAGAGTTGTAGACCAAATCATTGCATATCAAAATATACCCCAAATCCATAAAAAAAAGTTTATAGATTAATAAATAATACATTATTCTATTTCATGCTGTGAACCGAGAACATTGAGTTTGTGTACAAAGCGGGGCAACGCAAACGTCTAACAAACATAGGTTATCAGCCTGACGTCTGAAGTATTGTCCCCTGCCTTGTATTAGTGAGAAGAGAGCCAAATCAATAGGTTTGATTATAGTGTCCATCACCGTTAAATTGCTTGAATACTAAACAAGGCACTTAAGAGGCACATTGAACCAGGAATGGGGGAGAAGAGGTGACAGCATAACAGTGTGAGAGAGGACGTGTGTCCTGCTTGCATTTCTGTGACAGCAAGATTCTGCATTTGCGCTATTATGCTTTCTGAGCTAATTATTCCTACAAAGAAACATTAAAATGCTTGCATGCCAAACGAGTCATCTTGAATCTGATGGGGAAGAGTGAATGATTTGTGACTATTTCAAACAAAAGCGTCGGAACCTTGACAGAAACAAATAACGAAATATTGCAGTGATCATAACATGGCAAGATTTTAAAACAAATTCAAAAACAATTATGGGATGTAGTAGGACTGGTCAATGCACACTGTGTAGAGGGTGGATTAGGCATTTAGTGTAATTTGACAATTACTTCTGGTGCTGGACTGGGCGGTCCTGCAACATGAATTAAAAAAAAACATAGCAGACTGACAATCATATATACTAACCATATCTCCATATATCATATATACATTTAAAATAGTAGTAGACATCTGCCTGGGAAGGCACACTTCTTGAAGCTGCTCTGTGAGACTTTTAGAACAATATATTAATGTAGAGCATGAAGTTGCCAAAGAAACGCACGCATCAAAGATCTTAGCAGAGAGAAAGGACAAATCGAAAGTCGAGGAGTGCTCATACTCACACACGTTCACTCGGTGGCAAGAGTTATACTAAGACTGTCAGAACAGATTAAGGCACCAAACGTGACATATCATGTGAATGTGCTGAAGTCCTTGAAGCTGGCTGCTCTCCATCCTCACGTGAGACAGCCTCCTTCCTGTGAGCATTAGGCCACGCGATCGGGAATCGAGTTGTATTGCTTTGATTATTCACCCTTTGCGTGATTGTTTTGGCGTAGGAGCGTGTGTGTTCACACGCATAATCATGGGTTCATGTGTGTGCGCACACACGCATAAAGGGGTGCGTGCACCAGTGCTTTCATGTGCATAGGCTTGCAAGCACGTGTGTGCGTGTTCATGCTTAAGTATTCAGTGTTGACGGTGTGGTATTTGGGCAGTTTTTATGGGATCTCTTCAAATCTTCCGGTATCGATGTTCCTCAACAATTCATTTGAAACAGTCAACCTCCTCTACAGTCCAGCAGAGACTGTCCACCTCAGAAAACCTCAGAAGCTAGACTCTGTCCACCTAAACCTCAGAAGCTAGACTCTGTCCACCTAAACCTCAGAAGCTAGACTCTGTCCACCTAAACCTCAGAAGCGAGACTCTGTCCACCTAAACCTCAGAAGCTAGACTCTGTCCACCTAAACCTCAGAAGCGAGACTCTGTCCACCTAAACCTCAGAAGCGAGACTCTGTCCACCTAAACCTCAGAAGCGAGACTCTGTCCACCTAAACCTCAGAAGCGAGACTCTGTCCACCTAAACCTCAGAAGCTGGACTCTGGCACTGTTTTCTTGCGCCCCAGGGAGTGGGTGCTGTGACGTGGCCTCTGCAGGGTGCCGTGGGACAGCTTGTCCGTGGGCTGGCCGTGGGGGGACGCGGTCGCATGGGGGATTCCGTTGCGGTGAAGTGAGGCCGTCCTGCGCATCGTCGCCTCTGTCTTAGAGGGGATATTGGAGGAGCTTTGGGAGCGCTTGATATCTGCTGTGCCGCGGGCCGCCTTCCCATTGGGCAGCTCAGCACAGGGATGGCCCGCACCATCCGAGCGCCGTCCTTCACTGGCGGTCGCAGTGCCTCCTGCCTCCCCATTGGACAGTGACAGCCTGGAGGAGCTGCTCCTCCCTGTGTCTGCGTCTGCATCCCCTGCCGGCCCGCAATGCCTCGTCCTCCTGACGTCCTTGTCCTTCTTCAGGAAGTTCCCCTTGAGGAACGAGAACATCCCGTCGTTGCCCTTGGCCTCCTCTTCCTTGCCGGGCTGGGGTTCCCCTCCGCGGGACCCCTGCTCCCCCCTCTGGGCGGCGGGCCGCTCTGCCCTCCCCGCCTGCTCTTTGGTCCTGCTCAGAGAACCCTGCCGGAGGCTGGGCGTGCTGACGCTGTGCTGGACCCCCGCGCTGGACCCCCACCTGGTCTCGACCTCCTCCGGGGGGCCCTTGGAGGACCCCTGCTTCCCGCTGTCCTTCCTGCGGGTCAAGGTGGCCCTGCCCAGGGTGGCGGTGCAGGCGGTCGTGCTCGTGGCGGGGCTCTCCCCCTTCCCCTGGCTGCTCTTCCCGCCGCGCCTCAGGCTTGAAGTCTTGCCGCCCGACGTGCGCCTCTGGCCCTCTGCCACCTGCGACCCCGGAGACTCTGGACAGCCGCCCTCCTCCGGCCTGCCCATGCAGTTGAGCCCGCCCACGCCGGGGTGGCCGTGGCGAGCTTTGTCCTTGGCGGCGGGCTGCCCCGCCATCAGACTGACGATGGGCTCCTTGGTACAGCGCGGCCGGCGCCCGGACTCCAGGTACTCCACCAGCTCGGCCGGCCCCGGCGGGGGCTCGGGGGGGGGCGCCGCGCTCTGGGGTTTCCGTCGGTCCTTGGAGCCGAAGGACCAGCGGAGGGGCAGGACTTTGTTCAGGGTGTCCCGGGCCTTGCTGGGGCTCCTCATGCTAACGCTGCGGCCCTTCAGACCCCTCTCAAACGGCCGGCTCTCAAACCTGCCTGATTGGTGGAAAATAAAAACAGGGAAAACCAGAAATAATTAAGAATTTAAAAAAGAAAATCATTGAGTATATCTGGCATTTCACAGTACAAATATTTGTAGGATTTTTTTGTGATAACTTAAGAGCATTTGAATTACTACTGTGTTTTGTTCCTTTTTGGAGCTTGTATAGGAAGCAGTGTAGGAGTAGAGTTTACCGGGAAGAGTAGGCGGTTTCTATCCAAGAGACAGGTTTGTTCACGTTTGTGTTTAAGAATATTGGTGATAAGTTGTGTTGTTATTAATATTTTTATACATGTGTCTAGTTGTGCTACCACCACCCCTCCCCCTAATTTTCTCTTTGTGTGGCTGCAGCCTTATTATCAAACTCAGGGAATTTCCAATGCAGTCTGTTTGGAACCACTGGCAGCAATGAACAGAGAGCGGGCAGTGGCATCACTTGTGAGGTAGTCTCCATGGCAGCGGTAAATAACAGTTTGGGCAGAACACCAAACATACTCTGGAATTTAAAAAAAAATTGTCTACCAAAAATTCTGAATCGACCATTGATCATTGCTTTTGAAACTTCGGTTTTCTCTGAAAATGTGCTCCCTCAGCATACATGGCGTCTACTAAGACTTCTCTAGGTAAAGACTTTGTTACTTCATAAACACGCACATAGATCTATTTCTCGAAACTAACGAGCCTCCTGAGATAAGTTATCGAACGCTGTGGGAAACCATGAGGGCATATGTGAGGGGACAAGTGATATCCTATAACGCCGGTGAGAATAAGAGGAAAACCAAATGGGCTAGCGAGTTGATTGACAGGATTAAAGTAGTAACCAATTACATTGGACATCACCCTCTGAAAACTTGACAAACAGTAACGCTATGGATCTTCATTTGAAATCGCGACATAAATTTTATGAATATGTGGAACCTGCCAGTAAGCTCTTGCTCAATCAACTTGGGAGGTCGGCAACAGCAGGTCTTATAGTTGCGATAAAATATAGAGAGGGTAATATTGTTACGGACCAAAGGGACATTAACACTCAATTTAAATCTTTCTATGAGGACTTATATACATCAGAAGCGTACTACTTTAGTATATTGGAGATGCCAACTTTAGATGGAGAGGACAAATCACGATTGGAAAGGAATATAACCTACACTGAGATTGATAGTGCATTTAAAAAAATGAAATCCGGAAAGGCTCCAGGCCATGATTGGTATCCAATTTAGGTTTAAAAAAATTGCTCCCAAATTGCTACCATTATTGTTTTTGAAGAAGTCTTGATTGAAAATACACTCCCCCGGACTATGATAACAGGCCTCCATCTCATTATTACAAAAGAAATATAAGGATCCCTTGCTTTGCGAGTCGTACCATCCAGTCAGTCAGCTATGTGGAGACTAAAACATTTTAACAAAGGTGCTGGTAGGTAGACTGGAGAGAATCATGCCTAACTTGATACATCCTGATCAGACGTGTTCTGGAGTGGGTAGGCAGTTGTCGAGCAACCTTCAGCGTGTATTCAATGTTCAATGTTTATTCAGCATGTATCAACCTAACAATGTCAAGTCAGAGATTATAATAGCTTGAGATGCCGAAAAAAGCTTTTGACATGATTGAATACAGCTACCTGTTCAATGCACTAGAGAAGTTTGGCTTTGGCCCTACTCTCAAGAGGTAGGATCATATACTGTTCTAAGCCTTTGGTTCTTTTCACTGCTTGTGTTTTTTTTTTTTTTTTATCGAGAGCAACCTGAGTAACTGAATCGGAGAAAGAAAGTAAACGAGACAAAAGCCAAGTGAGGCGAGGTAAAAAAATGTTTTTTCATTAAAAAAACTAGGCCTACTGTTCCAACCAGCCCTACTACTGGGAGTCTGGACCCCACGCGACACGCACAAACTTAAAAACGCAATAAACGGCAGGCGTGTTAAACAATCCATCTGTCCTAAAGGACAGGGCAGATCCGTCTTCCATCTTATAAGCCATTTCTTTTAAAACATGATCATTGCACACCAGGTTTATATTTTTGCCCTATTGTTGGTAGGACCACATGAGTCTCATGCAGGCCTTTATTAATCTGTACCCTATATGTTTCAAAACCTTTAAAAACATATATGGAAGACAGACAGCGCGGGTCCGCCATCTTCTCTCCCGCTGTCAACCAAAGAGCGCTATCATTTGTAGTGTTGTAGTGCCGGAGGAAAAGGAGGACGTAGGCAACTTAATTATAACTGTTTAATCAAAAGAAACAGATCAGAACAAACAGTCACAGTGCATGGCTAGATCGCTGTGTAACACTCTAACGCGTCCCCCTAGCCCCCCGTGACGTCTAACCAGTTCCCTCCCACTCGATCCGTAAGAGGGGAACACAAACCTATAATGTAGTCACTACACCAGCCCCCCCAGTGTTCACCTCAATACTCAAAATCCCAGAGGCAAGGTGGGCGTATGGCCCGGCCCCCACGACTGTAGGCAAAGTCAGGAGGTGCGGGAGGAGGCGTGACATCGTCCATCACATCCCCATGTTGGGCGTGGCGGGGGGCCGCGACGACCGGAGGGCCGCAAGCTGTGGGGGCTTGAAGGGGTTGGAGGGGGGAATGGCCACGGCGTGGCAGGGGGGGCAGGACAGGAGGGCGGCCCCCGCGGGGTGGCAGAGCCAAATCCGGGGGCAGCTCAAGGTCCAAGTGAGCCGGTTTGAGGCGATCAACCGACACACACTCAGGCTTACCCCCCATGTCAACCATGAAGCTCTTGGCTCCTGCTTCGATGACACGGAGGGTCCGTCATAGGGAGGTCGTAGCGGAGCCCTGTGGCCGTCGTGGCGGATGAAAACGTAACCCGCAGACTGCAGCTCCGGGGGCACCCGTGAAGCAGGGACGCCATGCTGCGTGGTTGGGACCGGGGCGAAGGTCCTGGCGCCGTCCAGCAGGGAGGCGCGCTGAGTGGAGGCGGACCAGGGCTCCGTCGACTTGGGGATGAAGTCACCAGGGACCCGCAGCGGCTGTCCGAACACCAGCTCGGCCGACGACGACCGGAGGTCCTCCTTGGGCGCTGTCCTGAGCCCCAGCATGACCCACGGCAGTTTGTCGAGCCAGTTGCTGTCCGTGAGGCTGGCTCGAAGGGCGGCCTTCATGGAGCGATGAAAGCGCTCAACAAGTCCGTTAGCCTGCGGCTGGTAGGCGGTAGTGCGGTGGAGCTTGACCGCCAGATTCTCCGCCACTGCCTCCCACAGCCCTGAAGTAAACTGCGGGCCACGGTCAGAGGAGAGGTCAGCAGGAGTGCCGTAGCGGGAGACCCACACCGCGATGAACGCCCGGGCCAGGTCGGGGGCTGTCGTTGAGGAGAGCGGGACTGCCTCCAGCCAGCGCGTCCTCCTGTCCACCATGGTGAAGAGGTAAGTGAAGCCATGCGAGGGGGGTAGGGGTCCCACCAGGTCCACGTTGACATGGTCGAACCTCCGCTCTGGCACCGAGAAGTGTTCCAGGGGGGCCTTGACATGGCGATGCACCTTGGCGCGTTGACAGGCAGTGCAAGTGTCGACCCAGGCCCTCACATCTCTCTTGAGTCCGTGCCAGACAAACTTCTCTGACACCAGCCGCGAGGACGGTATCCGACCTGGGTGAGACAAGCTGTGTACCGCCTCGAAGACGGGGTGTCTCCAGTTGGCGGGGACTACAGGCCTTGGCTGACCCGTGGAAACGTCGCACAGGAGCTTGGCTCCTGCATCACTGAATAGCACCTCCTCCAGACGCAGCCCCGTGTCCGACGACCTCAGAGCTTGAACGGAGGGGTCGGCGGCCTGATCCACAGCCATGCGGGAGTAGTCCAGGTTCAGCTGGACTGCACCGACCACCGCCCTGGAGAGACAATCCGCAACCACGTTGGACTTCCCAGCCACGTGCTGGATGTCTGTGGTGAACTCAGAGATGTAGGAGAGTTGGCGCTGCTGGCGGTCGGACCACGGCTCCGCTGTCTTGGACATGGCATGTGTGAGCGGCTTGTGGTCCACGTAGGCAGTAAACTCACGGCCTTCCAATAAAAAACGGAAGGGTCTGACCGCGAGAAACAGCCCGAGGAGCTCCCTGTCGAAGGTGCTGTACTTGCGCTCTCTGGGAGACAGCTGGCGGCTGAAGAATGCGAGTGGCTGCCAGGCATCCCCAACCCACTGCTCATACACTGCGCCCACGGCAAAGTCTGACGCGTCCTTGGTTAGAGCAGTGGGCGCAGAGGGTGAGGGGTGGGCCAACATGGCCGCGCGGGCCAGGGCCGCCTTGGTGTCCTGGATATGCGGGACCGGGTAGCGGTCAGGCTTGGACGCGTCGTTGAGGCGGCGGTAGTCCCCACATGGGCGCCACCCACCGTCTGGCTTAGGGACGATGTGCAGGGGAGACGCCCAGGGGCTGTTCGAGCGTCGAACGATGCCCACCTGCTCCATGTGCGCGAACTCTGCCCTGGCGACGGACAGCTTCTCCGGGTTGAGGCGCCTGGCTCTGGCGTGGAGGGGAGGCCCATTGGTCTCGATGTGGTGCTCCACCCCGTGCTTCACCGTGGGCGCGGAGAAGGTGGGCCTAGTAAGGTCAGGGAATTCTGCCAGCAGCCGAAGGTACTGGTCACCTTCGGCGAGCGTGTTGGACAACCCGTTGTAAACCGCCTCCCCCTGCGTACAGGCGAAGGAAGCGAAAGTCTGTGAGTTCACCAGGCGCCTGTTTCCCACGTCCACTAACAGGTTATGGGCGCACAGAAAATCTGCGCCAAGGAGGGGAAATGTAACAGCTGCAACGACAAAATCCCAGGTAAAGCGGTGCCCTCCGAAGCACACGTCCACCGCTCTAGTGCCATAGGAACGGATAGGCGTGCCGTCCGCACCCACCAACTGCGGGCCGTGCTCCCCCTTCGCCACCTCCGATCCCCCTGACGGAATGATGCTCCACTGGGCACCTGTGTCACAGAGGAATCTGCGACCGGAGACGGTGTCTTGGATGAAGAGCAGCCTGTTGGTGACACCAGCGCTCAGGGCTACTACTGAGCGCCGGCCCTGCCGTTTCCCGTCCGTCCAAAGGAGAAGGGCGAGCGGCAACGTTTGGCCTTGGCGCCAAAATTGGCGGAGTAGAAACAATGGCCCGCAGCGTTACCCTGCTGGCCAGAGGGTCCGGCGTCGTCCTTCGCCCTCCTGCGACGGTCCGGTGGCGGGGCAGCCGCGGGAGCAAGCAGGTCGGGGGACCGTTGAGGCATGGCCAAGACGAACCGGTCCGCCTCCCTGGCCAGGGCGCGGGGTCCAACGATGGTGGTGTTAGCCAGCGCCATCCTGACCTGAGCTGGCAGCGTGCGCATAAACAGCTCCGTGAAGAGGATCATGGGGTCTTCTGCACCGAGCAGGTTTAGCATCCTCTCCATACGTGCAGAGGGCCTCTCATCACCCAAGTCCGACACGTCAAATAAGCGGCGCACCCTCTCTGCGGTGGAAAGCTCGAATGTCTCCAGGAGCAGGGCCTTGAGGCGCTCATACTTGTTTGTCGTCGGGGGGGCGGAGAGAAACCCAACCACACACGCTGCGGTGGAGCTGCCCAACATAGGCACAGCATGGTTGTACCGGTCGTCGTCGTCGGTAACGTCGCTTATTGAAGTGTGCCTCCACTATAGCGAACCATGCAGCAGGCGTTGAGTCCCAGAACTCCGGCAGTTTAAGAGTGGGGGTGCGCACGGCCTGCCTCATCCTGACAGGAGACGGTGATGTCTGCCGCCGTGAACGTCTTCCTCGGGCGGACATGTTGAGAATCGCAGTGTTCTTTGTTTTTGTAAACAAATAAATAACAAAAAATCACGTCGGGGTCACCAGTGTAGTGCCGGAGGAAAAGGAGGACGTAGGCAACTTAATTATAACTGTTTAATCAAAGAAACAGATCACAACAAACAGTCACAGTGCATGGCTAGATCGCTGTGTAACACTCTAACGCGTCCCCCTAGCCCCCTGTGACGTCTAACCAGTTCCCTCCCACTCGATCCGTAAGAGGGGAACACAAACATATAATGTAGTCACTACAGTGTCTATCATCTCGGCCCCGTTCATTGTGACCATGGACCTATAAATAAAAGGACAGCGGAATAAAACATGGCGGCAATTCATTCCTATGAAAACTCATTGGTGAGTTCCGGATTTAGAAATATTCTCGTTCTCTAGCATTGTAAGCATTGTAGCATCATAAGGTCTGAGCAAGTAGCCTACCCACGTAATGAATTGTAACACACCAACATTGTTAACTGTCATACATAACTAAACAAGCAAATGAAAACTAAACACCAACCCAACTAAAATGTTTAGGTCAGACTTAACAATTAACAATATTATAAAAATGACATAGGTCTCCCATAAGCATTCAGATAATCAATACGTCCATGCCTGTCATAGCCATTTCAATGATATGTGTGTTTTGTGGTTTCCACACTGGGTAGCGCAAATGGCATATGGATCCCACAATAGGTTATTAGAGCTCATCAGCACAGGTGGAGGTGATTGTGAGGCTGGATGAGCAAACCGCTTTTGAACATGATACCGTAATGCACCCGAACTTTGTCTTTGGATCTTTTGAATAAATGGATCAATAAATGGTCAATTGCAATGATCGCAAGGAGAGGAACGTGAGAGTTATTGAGTGCACACGTCCAACAGCTGAACCAGTCTATAAATTCATTGAATTGACTTTAAGTGATAAAAAGTCACCACTAAAAACCATCAACGTCATTCATGTTGAGTAAAAGGAAAAACCTTGGACACGAGAAGTTAACTGAGCCTTCTCGGATGCCGGGCCGAAACAACATTTGTTTTACTATGACTCCTTTCAGCTGCCCACCCCTCCTTCTCGGTTAATAAAACGCTTGGAATGGCGTTTTGAAAAGAGAAAACTTTTATTTTATTAGTACATGGTATAAAGATAATTATGAGCCTTTAATTGATATCCACATTTTTTTGCAGGGACACAATCCTGTTCCCCGCTTGTATTGAAGTGAATGGGGATATCTACTTCTGGGCCCCATGAATCGAGGGACCCGTCCACCCTAAAACAACTGCAATACCAGGCTCGGTCACTGAGCACTGGTGGATTGCGGAAGTATGCATTGCTCCAGGGGGCTTTGATGACGCGTCAAATCACCCGAAGTATATCCAGAGTTTTGGAGTTAGCATTCAATTGCAGCAAAATCACCAATAAATATATCATGAAATATAGTGTTGGAGCACAATGTTGTTTTAGGGGTTAATTACCTGCACTGTGCAGGTAATTAAAACATTTCCAAATAAAAGGACTTGTGCAGGCTGCACAAGCCCTTTTATTTGGAAATGTTTTACTTTGCTTAATGTTTTAGTTTGAGATATTCAATTTCAGCTCAGTGAAGAACTTGAAACACTTTATTATTATTTTTTTTATTTAATTGTGCTTAAAATAAAGACAAGCATTTCTCTACACCTTATGCTGCGTTCCTGGGACACTTTTTAGCCAGTAAGTTGCGAGCTGGAACTGGAAGTACATCGGGCAGGTACGAGTTCACGGGTGCTGAGTTGAGGGTTTGACTGCCGTTCCAGGGCATTTTCACAGGTAGAAGGTTGTGAAAACACAGGTTACGGGTTGCCTGGAAGGCACCATTATTCTTGTTTAAAAATGATTCACATTAGGTGAAAGTTATGGAGAGCGATAAAAAGGTGACCATATGGCTTTAAAGGCATCGCAATGAAAAGTTGGGGGCACCTATATTTTGAGCTGGTGCACTGAAGAAAATAAGCGCACCAGTGCATCCAATGCAAAAAGTTCGTCTGGAGCCCTGTAGGGTATGATAATATTCAGAGTGTAGCTTCCCGATCTCTAGATCATTTAATGGGTCGATGGGAGGAGTAGCTAGGAATGGATTTATCGGAAATGGATTTTCGAGATTGGGTAAACCGCAATTACACAAATCATCAATTTGCATTAGACATGGGTTGTGCAGTTTAAGGTTCTGCATAGGCTGCAACTTTCTGTGTCTTTCTGCCTTCTCTTCCCTACTTGCTAGACGTCTGATACTCTTTAGTTGGAAGAAAGCTCTGCCACCATCTCACAGGCGCTGGGTGGAGGATGTTATGTACCATCTTAAGCTGGAACGGCTTAAAAGCACTGCCCGAGGCTCTACCCAGAAGCTCCATAAGGTCTAGCAAGCATTCCTTATTATTTCATTCAGTGCTTATTTCATTCAGTGCTGTTTTCTTTTTTGTGCTTTATTATGTGTATTCTATTGTATGTATGTTAAAACCCAATAAAGGAGGAGCACTACACAAAACAGTCAGGGCAAAGACACGGGCAAAGAGGTCGCAAGTGACGTTACACTGCAGAGAAGTCTCCTGCGAGTATTTCCTCAAAAAGTATTGCAAGTGCTTAATCTTCAAGAGGCCATTGTACTTTTAGTCAGACTGAACATCCACACAAACATGAAATAGGCTTTGTCGTGTAACCTTGACATTTTCCATTAAATGTTCCATATTTTACAGGAAAGAATCAAGGTTTTTCAAGACGTGTGGAATCACTGATTGTGAGCATTGTGTTATATCATTGTGTACCCTTGTGTGGAACCTTGTGGACCTCACCTTTCTCCTGCTTCGGGGAGTTGTCCTCGAAGACTGGGGGCTCCGGGGAGTCGGGGAGGGAGTCGGGGCAGGCGACGGAGTGGCGAGACGCCACACTGCTCCTCATGCTGTCGTCCGTCAGCCGGATCAGCCAGTGGTCTGACATGGAGGAGCTGGTGGAGCCTGGGAGACGCACATGGGGGAGAGAGAGATGGAGACTGAGAGGCAGGGCTGAATGAAATTAGCTCATTTCAAGGTTTTGAGTTAAACTGCAACAATGATCTGTACTGAGCTTTGGGATGTGCAGCAGTGAAAGCCTTATTTCAGCAAGTAATATAATAACATAAGTATCATCATTATATAGTATGGATAGAGCATTTCAAGTGAACGGTTTGGATTCAGCCACTGGCTTCCTCCACACAGCACGTATGGGATATTGGAGTTTTGCTTTTTGAAACGTTATTCCAATAAAACATGTTTTAACCAGAAATTAAAAGTTTTCGTTGCAACAGCCCTATTTAAAAATGTTACACGGTGGCATGCTTTACTTGTTGTCGTATTGTTTTTTAATTGGGTGTCAAGCAACTATGTTGCGAGACAACCTATTGTTATTGTACGAATTCTTATTATTATTATTATTATTATGCTGCCATTGGAGTCAATGGCAGCCCATAGAACCGCTTGGCGAAAAGTTGTGAAATTTGGCACACTTGTTCAGGACTGCCCCATTAGCCCATTAAGCCAATCTAAGGTCGCTAGCCCAACAGCTCTAGCGCCACCAACAGGTCAAAGTTGGGCATGCATTCATGTTCATAACTTTTGACCTATTCGACCAATTTTCACAAACCAGGTATCATTGGATTCCTTGAACCAAGCCCAGTTCAACAAACCCTATGACGTCATTGCGCCATGACGTAAATGTCCGCCATCTTGGTTTATGTCAAAAACCTTCAAAATGCTACTCCTATCACAAATCTTGTCCAATCATCTTGAAACTTGGCACACATGATCTTCTGGCCATCCTTGATGAAAAACATCGAATAGATTTGTCAAATTCAAAACCGTTTGCCCGCTAAAGCCAATCAAATTTGGCGGCGAAGCCGCCAAACAGGAAGTGAGCCGATTTCTCAGCATCCCTTTGACATATCATAACCAGACTTGGTATATAGACCCATGGCCTCATAAAGGTGACACTGATTTAATTTGGTGACCTTTGACCTGTAGGGGGCGCTGTTATTAATGTCCATGTGTTTTGACCTCTTTCTCTTCACATGAGTACATTTACAACTTATTTTCAATGTCTGGTGATACTATCAGACCTCCCCGTATAGCTAGTATATTATAACTTGCACAAATATCCGCGACAGCCAATGATATTCAACCGCGAAGCCGCCAAACTGGAAAAACGCCAATATCTCAGTATCCCTTGGACAAATCATAACCGAACTTGATACATAGACCCATAACATCATTATGGGGACACTCAATGAATTTGGTGACCATTGACCTCTAGGGGGCGCTATAATTAATGAAGACGTGTTTTAACTCCTCTCTCTTCACATGAGTACATTTCAAACTTATTATCAATGTTTAATGATACTGTCAGACCTCCCCATAAATCTTGTAAATTATTTTGTTGATATTGTTCCGAATACCCCTATGTATTTGTGACATTTGTTCTGTCAGGCAGACTGCATTGCCCCCTTACCTCTAGGTGGGGTCCTTTTCCCATTTACTCATCCCACCGGCTGTCGGTATTGCCGATTTCCGAGGCGGTCGTCATGTAGCCCCCTGGCCGATTGCGTCCATCCGGCAGAATAAGCCTACCGAGTCCGATTATGCTTGACACCCACATTGCTGCTCGCAGCTATATTTATAATTTTAATTGCAGACAGGTCTCCCCTTTGCACCTCATACCTTATTTTCTCTGTACCAAGGAACAAATACAAGATGGTCTTCAGAATTAGTGTGTGTGGATTCTGTTTGAGTTTGAGCTAAGCGATAAGTGGGCCATATAATTGAACAATTGAATCAAATAAAAGAGGAGCATAAAAGAGCCAACATGGCGGAAATGCTATTCAAGTGCACGGGTGATGCGATCACAAGAGATGAGCTCAGAGTGCGTCAGCTCACTCTTGGCATTGACTCAATTGTCCTTTGTGAATGTGTCTCAAAGGAAAAACCTGTCAGTGAGTAACGGATAATTCCAGTTGATGTTGAGGAGTTGAGGGGGGCTCGAGATTGGACAGAGCCAATTCCAATTGATAAGCAAAACGGGGGATTTTTAAGATTGTGCCTGCAAACAAGTTTTGTATGATGTACTCGTGGCATTATATTATCAGTGTCTCCTATGCTTTTATTCTGTAAGCAAAGAAATAGATCGATATTTAAAGGAATTTTCCCCCAGGAAGATAATAAAGATTTATCTATCAATCTATCTATCTATATCAATTTATTATTTTCAGTTTTTATATTATATGAACTAATAACAAAGAAAGTATATATTTAATATTTTTATATTAAATATCAAATACACTTTTTTAAAAACATTTTAATTTCCGTCTTATTTTTCTTTCTATACAAATGATTCATGTCAGCCAAAAAGTGCCTTTTGTTGTAGCAAAGTATGTATTTGATATAAAAGTGCTACAAACGATGAGATCATGGAGGAATGCACCTGCTGCTGGGGGCTGTCCACATTGAGCGATCCGTGGCGAGTAAGGCCCACTTAGGGCAGCCACCTTCTGACTATGATATAAACTGAGCTGTAAAGCTGACAACACGCCTATTGGATCCCCCATATTCAGGAGGAAGATACAGTGCGGTAGATCAAGCACACAAATGTAAAGTGACATCAGAGCAGAAAAAGGTTGTGGACAAAGAAGGAGGAAAGGACAAAGAAGCCAACTTCCCAGATCCCTCCAGCAGAAAGTGATGAACCTGATGTGCTTTATGTCTTCTTCTACTTGTAAGGTCATCTCTATTTTATTTTTATTGAAATCAATATGTTAAGTCTTCAAGGGACTTGGACTAAGAAATTGCTATTTTATCCTGTGATTATCCACCCTTGCTAAAGTAGAAATTCCCATAAAAAATCTTCAAACATAATACTGGATTGTCAACGAAATAGTAATCCTACATTGGACAGAGCTCGCACAAGTCCAGCCTCTATCTCGGGAGAACTTTAACCATGCCTGAAATCCAACGTACGAGTGAGCATGAGTTAGAGTGCCTTCAATCAAAAAATCTTGGCTCACTTTACAATTGAATTAGCTAATGCAGTTGTCTCATACCCCCGACGGAGCTACTTGCAGACCAGGGGGGGATGGTGTTCCTCCTCTGGTAGAACAAGATGTAGGCCCCCCTGGTGCACACTTCCTCCTCTGGCACCAGGTCAACACTGCTGTCGTC
The DNA here is from genome assembly GCF_026213295.1 of Gadus chalcogrammus. Taxonomy (NCBI): domain Eukaryota; kingdom Metazoa; phylum Chordata; class Actinopteri; order Gadiformes; family Gadidae; genus Gadus; species Gadus chalcogrammus. Next base: position 7,482,020 of record NC_079414.1, on the reverse strand, counting down.
GTAGCTGTACCACTGGCCGTCCACAGAGTTCCTGCAGTAGGCTGCAACAGAGTAACAGGAGGGGACACACCATCACGATAACGTCTGCAGTTCCAGTGGTGAGGGGGATCTCCTCGACATTCATTTGAATGAGACCATCTTAGAAACTATTATATGAGGACATTTAAATTTGTATTTCCTCTGTCTTTTCTGTGAGGACTCTTGCCTGTTGAACATGAAAAATGTCATTTTTGGTGTTTGATGTTGGGAACATTTTCCCTGATTATGAATAATACAAGTTTTTTTGTCATTGGGTGTGACTTGTAACTGAATAGATGACCACTCTGTAAAGAGAGTATGAGAAACTAACACCGTCGGATTTCCATCTCCTGCATCTGCATCCATGACACCCTCACCTTAAACCATCTTTCCCTGCCCTTTAATTTGAGTTAATCCCAAAACATTTTTTTTACAGAAATCATAACAAATCTATTCTTTAACCTCGTGGCCGCGAAGACAGGCCCTGTTCTAACGAGCAACGGTTTCGTGATGAGGGCGCGCTCTTTAAGCGGGTATTATTAATCCAAAAACCATTTCTAATGTCGATTCTACATTCAGGTTAAATCATCCACCTTCCACTGCTGTCAGGAAACAAGCGCTGTTGAGTTCGCATCGACCTTAGAGGACTGATCCCCACAGAGGGTGGGGGGGGGGGGAGGGAGCCGGGTGCGAGTGTGTACCAGTGTAGTGCCCTCCGTGCATGCCCCCGTGGTGGTTGCACACGGCGTACAGGTCGTACAGGTAGTCCTGGGGCAGGGCCGGGCTGGGGGACTGTCCGGCGGGGGGCTTCCACGCCGGCGGCCAGGGCCCCAGGTTCAGGCTCTTCATGCTCTGGCTCCTCTTCACCACGTGGGGGGCCATGTCCAGGCCGGCCATGGGGAAGCGCACCAGCGTGGACAGCTTGTTCCGCCTCTCACCCACCTGTCAGGGGTGTCAGGGGCCACCGTGTCAGGGGCCACCGTGTCAATATCAATCCCATACCCATGTCATTTTCCCGATAATGACCGATAATGAGTTCTAGACATTATCCCTTACATATATATTTTGCAGAGTAGGCCTATAGTAACAAATGTGTACAAAGTTACATATGTATTAAAAAAAATTTCGGGTTAAAATCGGGCTCGGGCTCATAATTACAGTTAATGTGTCGGGTCGGGCCGGGCTCGGACAGAACATGCACAGGCTCGGGCCGGGTCGGGCTTGATTTTCTGGGCCCGATCTAAGCTCTAGTATGGAGGGGGGGTTCTCCCTGGAGCTAGTCGCACTGTGTGTGCATGTGTGTGTTTGTGTGTGTGTGTTTGGGGGGGGGGTCCTACCTGCCGGAAGCGCTTCAGGTGGAGGATGAGGATGTCTGGGAGGGTCCACAGGCTCATCTTCACCATGCCCTGCTGGAGCTGCTTACAGTGGGGGCAGCGCCACGCGTCGTCCGGGGCAAGCTGGAGGACACGACACATCCATTGGTCATCAACGCATCAGTCTATCAATACACCTAAAGTATAAAAGCATGGCAGGTGACTCATGGAATTGTTATGCAGACAGATGCTCTGCCCCGAACTCTTCGTGGTCGTCTCCGCGGCAACGGTCGTGTCCTCGTCACCAGCATCAGACGGTAGAGACACTGTTGAGTCTGGCTGGAGATGGAGTCCTTGGGTGTTTTACGAAGACACATAACACACACCCCCCCCCTGGACTCAACACCTTCTGGACTCCCTCCCCCTCTCCATCCCTCGTTACAGTACAGTATGCCGCGAGTCATGTGACGAGCCCGCTAGCTGCGTCCTCCCCCCGGTGTCTGAGCTGGGACACCTCGCCTCCCCGACACCCTTCCCCCCTCCCACATGTGTTTGTGATGTTTTTAAAATGTTGCTGATGTGCTGAGGTGTTTTTTTCCTAATCCCTATACTTTGCCCCCCTAAGAAGAGCCTAGTTTGGAAATTACCTTTTTTTCCCCTCGTTTTCCCTCGTTTTCCTTTTCTTATCAAAATAACAGGGGGCGCATGCGTCCCGACAGTCTCTCCGTCCTGTCTCCCCACACTTTCTTTTTATGTTTTTTGGACGGGATGTAACTGGTCATTTCGTGACACGTGCAATGACAATAAAGTCTCTATCTATCTATCTATCTATCTATCTATCTATCTATCTATCTATCTATCTATCTATCTATCTATCTATCTATCTATCTATCTATCTATCTATCTATCTATCCATCCATCAAGCTATCTTTCTATCTATAACTCAACAATAGCCTCTGGCCAGACCATCCCAATAAAAGCTGAAGCGAAGGGGGATCACAGGCTTATAAAGCAATTTCATTGGCCTTTATTCTGTTTTGTGACAAACCCCAGGCTACAATCCTCGTCTTTCCTCTCCACAATAGTGTCTTTGAATATCCCCACACCTTTGCCTGTATGTTCTCAGTCAGGTTAGCAATAGGGATTAGGTCTAGCCAAGAAATTGCGCCCAAAGGCTTACCTGGCCCTGGTAGGCTTGTGATGCATATTCATAATCTTGTACAAATATATGGACAGATAAGTCAACATTAATAATACACAGTTCTCCTTAATGCTGTAGAATGCTCAAATCACTTGAATGGGCCTTCCCAACGTTCGACCGCTTTCAAGAAAGGGGATTTTATGCCTCTGATTCACGTATTTCGTAGCACTCCACAAGGAGTCTGGTATCAACCCCAGCGTATTTGGTTGCTAAGCGACGTCAGCTGATCTGAAGCGTTCAACATCTTTGGTGAACTATTTCTCTGCTGATCAACACTAAGAATTGTAACAAATAAATTGTAAAAAGACACACTGTGTGAAGTTATTTTTTCGTTTCGGAAAGTAGCCGTGTAATAAGCGGGATAATGTATAGAACGCCGGTCATTATCAGGCCGGCATTATCACCTTCCCGAAGTGTGTTGAGACGGCGTTGGGACCGCTCAGGCATCAAGGAAAGAGGGTTCTCTTCCACCTCGACAACCTACTTATTCTGAGCAACTCAGAGGAAACTGCGAGAAAGGACACCATTACGGTGATAAACTATCTCTCTTTCATGGATTTTGCCATCAACTGGGGAAAGAGCTCCCTGCTCCCCAGACGGCAGATAGTCGACTTGGGGCTTTGCCTCGACTCAGCCACCATGACAGCGATGGTCTCGCCTCCTCGACGAGACGGCATCCTGTAGGCTCTCTCCCGCTTTCGCGTTCGCAGAAACGTGACCGCACTGGCCACAATGCGTTAGGGTTGATGGCAGCCGCCCATCCCGTGGTTCCTCTGCATCTGCTCTTAATGCGCAGACTCCGGCGCTGGTTTGCTCGCCAACGGTTTGACCCCATGCGACACAAGCTCAGGATAATCCTCTTACCCCGTTCTGTGTCACCCGACCTGGAATATTGGGAAAACCCCCCCGCCCTTCTCAGGGGTGTTCCCCTTCGGCAGAGTGACTTCCTACGTAGTGGTCTTCGCGGACGCCTCGTTGACGCATAGGGGAGGAGCGTGTCTCTCCCACAGCAAACATAAATGTGTTGGAACTCGGCGCTGTGAGGAAAGTGCTGTTGCATTTCTTTCACCTGGTACGTGGCTGCCCCGTTCTGATCAGGACAGACAGCGTGTCGGCGGCGGAGTACATAAACAGACAGCGGGGAGTGCGCTCCTCTGCTCTCCACCGAAAGGCGGTCAAGCTCTGGCTTTGGGCTCATCATTATCTCCTCAGCCTAAGAGCCCCACTTCGGGGCGGACCTCATGTCTCGCGGCGGTCACCACGAGTCGAGTTGCGGTTACATCCCGACATCAGGTGGACCTGTTCGCGTCCAGGGAGAACACACACTGCAGGTGGTGTTTCTCTCTCAACCCTCGGGATCTTCCCCCATTAGGGATGGATGCGTTGACACACACACCTTGGCCGCGGGCTCTCTTGTATGCAATTCCCCCGCTCCAGCTCATCCTTCCTCTTCTGGAACGGGTCAGACAGGAGAGATTGTCCCTCAATATAGTGGCTCCGTAGAACCGCTCAGCTCTGTGGTTTCCAGAGCTAGCGTCGCTCTCGCGGACGGCGCTGTGGCCGGTACCGTTCAGATCGGATGCACTTTCACAGGCCCACGGGACAGTGCACCACCCGCCCGATGTTTCGGGACGGCTGTTGGTTTGGCTCCTGAGAGGTTGATCATGCAGGGCAAAGGTTTGCCTGTAGCGGTTATCAACACTATCCAGAGTGCTCATGCAACTTATACTTCTTCCCTCTATGCGGTGAAGTGGGGCGCTTTCTCTAATTGGTATGACAGGAACCACGCTGTGCCATCTCTATGCAAGGTGGGAAGCGTGCTTGCATTTCTGCAGTACTTATTGGAAAAAGATTTGGCCTTCTCCACTATCAAGGTGTATGCAGCAGCTGTTTCGGCTGGCCATGCAGGCTGTGATGGTAGACTGGTCTTCAGCCACTGGACAAGAGATTCTTGCGTGGGGCTAGACGTGTTAGGCCTGTTTCGCGCATGCTGTTTTGCGCGTACACCACGCTGGGATCTCCCCACCGTGTTGAGCGGGTTGTCCAGAGACCCTTTCGAGCCTCTGTCTCAGGCCCCTTTGGATGCCCTATCCTTTAAGACGGCGCTCTTATTGGCTTTGGTTTCTGCCAAGCGGGCCGGTGAGTTGACCGCTCTGTCTGTCAGCCCGAGCTGCTTGTTGCTGAATGAGGACAGCTCCTTTGCACTACTCAGACCTAATCCTGCAATCCTCCCAAAGAACATTAACAGTTCTTTCCGGTTGAGGGATATTGTGCTTAAGGCTTTTCACCCCCCGCCTCATTCTAGTGAGGTTGAGCGGAGTTGCATCATCTGTGCCCGGTGCGGACGCTGGCTATGTACGTGAAACGCTTGGCCGCGTTCCGCTCCACACAACAGTTGTTTGTTTGCAGCGGTTTTCTCGCTGGATATGTGAGGGTGTTTGCTTAGCCTACTCTCAGCCGGGCTTAGCACCGACGTTGGGCGTTAAAGCTCAGTCGACACGGGGCCTGGCCGCCTCAACGGCTCTACTCAGAGGCATTTCGGTGGAAGACAAGGGCCCCTATTATGGCTTAAGAATATAGGTGTGTCCTTTTAAGCAGCATCGTTGGATTCGCTGGCGAGTTGGATTGGACTGCCAGTATTTCTCTCCCGCCGTTTTACAAATGAGAAACAGACTAGAGGGGTTTTCCTATTGGCGAGTTGGACTCCATAGCTCCGCTCCCGGCGGCAGCGGACCTAATGGGAACCGTATTACTCTGGATTTTCTTTTCCTTTTCATGGATTCCATGAAGCACGGATTGAGCCAGAGTTTTTACAGACTCACTTTTTCTATTGATCATCGCCATGCTAGGAGGAATAATTTTTTTATAAAGCTGTTGCGTTTTGCACATCCTCGGCTTTTTTGAGTCTGATGTGCACTGGTGACTTCGGGTTTTTTGACTGGGGTCCAGCAGGAGTACATTGATTGGGCTCCGCTCGCAGCTTCGCCCTAGCCCATAAGTCAAAGCCTAGACGGCGTAGCCTACATGAAATAGAATGATAGTTATGATATTATAACTCTACTTCTATGATTGTGGGCGTAACCGTTTAGTTTCCCACCTTCTGTACAAATGTTGAAAGAATAGCATGGAGGATGAACAGCGGTATGTCCTGCCTTATATACACAGTGCCGTGGGAAATGTGGGCGGTGCCCAAGTTGATTGGTGCATAGTTTACATTTTCAGTGAGCGCGAGCACGTGCAAGGGACAAGGCCATAAGGCAAAGCCTAAGCGGCTACGGCTACAATCATAGAACTAGAGTTATAATATAACTATCGTTCATGTGAATGCCCACGCACTATGCCTAGCAGCGTTATGGAGGATAAGAGGAACCGGACAGTCATTGAGATCCAAATTTGAATAAAGCTGTACAGCCAGCAAAAGAACAGCCCAACATTATAAAAATCAGGAAGAGCAAACTTGGGAAAGAAATTATGAAGGTATTTAATAATTGTTCAGATTAGGGCAGCCTTCGGTATACATCATCTTATCATGTCTCCAGTATTTTGAAATGCATTGTTTTTCATAAAATTGAAGAGCAATTAACAGCTGTAACTCTGCGCTGTGATGAGCTCTGACACTCACCGTAAGTCCAGCGACCGTTCTTCAATAAGTTCACATCGATCCTTCCTACAGAATCTATTGCCCCCCTTTGCTGCTGGCCTGTGCTCACACTAGACAATCTCAACTGGGCCTGAGTACTGTTGCCTCTTGTCCAAACGCCATCAAGTTGTTATACGCTTCCGCTGCTTAGTAGATCAATGGAGAACAACATAGAGAACACAATTGACACTTTACTGACTTTGTTGTTTATTTGGAGCCGTTCTACTCAGATACAGCCCTCTCTCACTGAGCGTTTTTACACTGCCAAATATGCAGTTTTATGCACGCTTTTTTCACGACACAGTCCGCGTGTTTACACTCCCCAAGGAAAATTTCCTGTTTGAGCTAGAACCCCAATTTACCCTCTCGGACCCTGCACACAATGTCGGTTTATTGGGTTTCATTCTGTTGTAAATGCGACTGATCCGAGGTTCCGGGGGGGGGGGGTTGGGGTAGAGGTGTTGCTGCAGAGGCAACGCAGCGATATGATCATGAGCAGTTCTAATTGGAGAGAAATTGAAATCCGCAAGCTCCTGATCAGATGAGAGAAGGGGATGCAATCGTATTAAAGAAAAACGTTGAAGGATGGTGCGATCTATGAGAGCGACGCAGAGGAACTGTCCTTACGAGGCTTTTGACGGGATAAAAAAGAAGTGGTCAGCAAAATAAAGAATATGTTGGCGTTTTTGCACTTGTAAATAGTTAATCGCGTTAGTAGCCTACATTCAGACGTGAACTTATTCTTGCATGCAGGTGTCTACATTCATAAAAAAATAAAAACATTCAGGAGTATGCAAATTATTCTAAAGAGGTCTAGACTCTGTGCGCAGCCCCACCTTCTCCAGTGAAGTAAGAAAGCCTGCGCCGTGACGGATTTTTTATCAAACACTCAACTTCGCTATCGCATCAACGTGAACCCACTCTTGAACCGCTTGCCGCCATGTTTATTGTTTAATGGGGTAGAAGGGTTGCATGGACTATACGTCATCCAGCTCAGGTTGCATATCCGTGCGTGTGCGCGTGTCGGCTCATTAGCATCTGTACCGTGGCCTGAGCACTAGGGATGGGCACGATTAATTGACGATTGACTAACTGATCAATTAAGAATTTCTTTGATGACGTACATTTTTCATCGATAAAACTAATGCTAAAAAATATCTTCACACGGTGTGTCTTTTTACAATTACAATTCGTAGTGTTCTTCAGCAGAGAAATAGTCCGCCAAAGATGTTGACGTTGCTTAGCAACCTGACACGCTGGGGTTGATGCCATCTCGGTTGATAAGATACCAGACTACTTGCGGAATGCTAAGAAAAGATGTGAATCAGGCAAAATAATCCACTTTCCTTGACAGCGGTCCAGTTCGTCCAATAATTGTATGCATGTTGAATGTAGCGGACTACACCACCTCTTCTATTCCGCATGAAATTCTATTCCAATCAGAGAATTGTATTCCGATTAGCCAGGTTTACATGGACACTTCTGATCCGATTAGATTTATAATCGGTAAAGATCAATACCTATCATACAATCCAAATGTACTGTATATATGGCATTTACAAAAGTGGTAAGCGTATGTCCGTATGTCTCTTGCGCATTCTTGTGTATTCTGATTGAGGCGTGTATATGATCATTTTCTATTTCGATTGAGCTGTTCTTCCACTTCTAATCAGACCAGAAGTGTCCATGTAAACGCGGGAGGATTAACGATCAATTTAATTGCATTTTGAATATAGCATCTAAATAGTTAATTTTTATGTAAAAATATTAATGATTAATCGAAAATTGATTGTTAATTCTCCAGACGATAGACTAAGACAATTTAATCGAATGTCCATCCCTACTGAGCACACCTCTCCGAAGTGTGATCAGGCCATGGAATTGAACTGTACTTGAGTATGGTTGGCGTGCTCACACTAGCCAAACGATCTAGACTTTAGGGGCGCACTAGGTGTCAAACGGACTTGGGAACCGATGGCCTAGTGTGAATGCGCCCTTAGTCACTGGACCAAGATCAATGCCATTCCTGGTTTGTAGGTATGAAGCCTTGAGGGATGTAGATCAGGGGTTCTCAAACTTTTCACCACTAAACAAATAACTCGCCATTACAGCAATCCTATTTTTTATGTTTTACTCTCAACCTCATTTGTGCCCCCCCCCCCCCCCTAAAAAGTACCTCTCGATGTCTACTCGATTTACGTGAATGACCCAATTGACCCAAAAAACGGCGATTGTCGCCGAAAAGCGGCAAGTTTGTAGGTGTGTAGATGTTACCACGGTTACTGTGCTAGTGTGAAGTGTCACCTGGTCTGATGCCTTGAGGGATCTAGTCTCACGAGGCTAGATGTTACCGTGGTAACAGTGCCGGTATGAAGTGTCAACTGGTCTGAAGCCTTCAGGGATCTAAATGGTCTCACGAGGCTAGATGTTACCGTGGTTACAGTGCTAGTGTGAAGTGTCACCTGTTCCTCTTTGGTGTACAGCTGGAAGCACTCGTCCAGAGTGCAGCTGTGTTGCTGTAGATGTTGCTGCTGCTGGCTCCTCACACTCTCTGCATCCTTCACTACCTCCTCCTGGATACTGCCAAACAGACTGACGCGCATACACACACACACACACACACACACACACAAACAAAGACACACACACAACCATAACAGAGTTACATTGTGTAATCATCATATAAACATAAGCTCTGGATCTCAGTCCCTCAAGTTTGCAGTTGCATGCTGAGGCCCCACTCTCACTTATTTATTCATTTGATGTGCATAGTTTAAATTCAGTTTGTGTGTGTGTGTCTGTGTGTGTGCGGTTTGCATGTTTATGAGTGTGTGTGTGTTGCTCACCAGTCCTTGACCTTGTGCTCCCACTCAATGACCAGCTTGACATGAGGGGTCCCCCCGGTCCCACACAGCTTCAGCCCCCTATGCCCCAACCAAACACACACATGGCCGCACGCAAACACGTAAGCACACACACACACACACACACACACACACACACACACACACACACACACACACACACACACACACACACACACACACACACACACACACAGTAATTAACTCCCGTGTGTGTGCCGCCAAAGGAAAAAAAAACATTGTACCGTGGACCTCCGGGTGTGAGGTCAAGTGAGGTCTAAATCACGAAACTCAGGGTTCCACCTTTCAAAGTAATGTACAGTCAGATTAAAACTAACAAATGTAAAAGGATTTAATTGAAAGCTAGAGGGAGTCGACTTTTCTCTTTATATTTATTTATATTGTTTAAATTAATATTGATAAAAATATATATATTTTTTATTATTATTATTTTTTTATAACTTACATAATTATGTATGTCATTGCGGGCCGCCAGGAATGATTCCACGGGCCGCCATTGGCCCGCGTGCCGCACTTTGAGAACCAATGGTCTAGTCGGTTGTATACTCAACTAGGGGGGATAAGTCTGCTGGGTAGTTGACTAAACTAGGGGGGATAAGTCTAGTGGGTAGTATACTCAACTAGGGGAGATAAGTCTACAAAATCATGAAGACCTGTTCATCTTATGTCGCCTCTGTGAAAGGAGTCTATTGTTGAATCCGATTTCCTCTTCTTCTCTTTTCATTCACTCCCTGTCCATGGCTGAACAGGGATGTCAGCCTTCATAACGATATGACATCAGCCTTGTATTGAATGAAGGAACGATATCCCCATTCTACAGTTGTGTATAAACTAAAGAAAACAAGCAGGGAAGTGATTGCCATCACAGTGGTCATTGTATGCCTGAGTGATAACACGTCCTCCATGGATATCAATCACCCTGCCCTGCCAGGTTTAACCACCTATACAATTAAGCTTGTACAAGGGTACAAGCTAGTGTGTGAATTCATGCATGTGCACATGTGTGTGTATACTTAAGCAATAGATCACGCCAGGCTGTGGTATGTGCTCATTATACCACTGTTAAGGGGCGTTGTCCGGCCCCGACGCGCAGCGGAGGGCCGGCGACCCCCTTCACAGTGGTATAATGAGCACATGCCACTGACTGAAGTGATCTATTGCTTTTATACAACGGTTACTATTATGGCGAAACGAAAGTCATAGACACACTACATTTAAAAAGAAACCAAGAAAGTCAAAATAGCCGTTTAATTAAAGAATACAAAAAAGTAGTCCCTCCTGGCTGCCGCTATGCATCGACGGTCGCTATGCAACACACTTTAGCGTCCCTCCGAGAGAAGGCTCCGATAGAGCGGTTCGCCGGCAATTTATCCTATGGAGCAGTTCACTCGCCGTGTGCCTAAGCTTTCGTTAGTCTCTCCGTCGCCTTGCTCACTCCCGAAGTAACAACATTTACACGCTCTCCATCATCCAACATATGTTTTACTTTATAACTGTTTCTACTTCCAGGCGCGGAGTGATATGCAAACTTTCACAAAATGATCGGGCGTCATAGCATATCAGATCGCTGGATTTAGGTCCCCCGTTGTATAATTTCTCTCATACGTTATCATCATCCAAATACCGATTACATGAGGTAACGCAGATCCGTGCTAAAGTGCAGTAGTCAGTCGTCAAATGTTTCCCTCTTTCTAAAACTTTTCGTTGCATAATGATGTGCTCCAAGTGTGCCAATGTTTTGTTTACTGATGTGAATACCTGTCCACCGCAGGGTGCTGGAGGGGCCGTCCGTCTTGTGGAGAGAGGTAGCTGTAGGCTGCAGATCCACCCACCACTCGGATCTTAAACAGCACGCCGCTGTTCTGTAGGGGCACACAACACACATCCGACACGCTTGTAAGCTCACATATACATATATGGGTCACCCCATTTTTATGCAGATGATAAAATTTTTTAATTTTGAGCAGCAACCCTGAAATTTGCTCATGCAAACCCACAATCTGCTTTAACACGGTTCAGGTAGAGTTAGCCCTGCTTTAATAACATTTAACTATGGCGAACACCGAGCTGACAGTTTGTTGGGCTTTAGCCTAAATGAGCGCTGTCATTCCAAACTTCTTATTGATGCTCGGGTGTTGTTTGTGTGTTCATAACAACTTTCTTGCCCATCTTATGCTAGAAAGAAGCTTTGTACATGAGTCTGCAGCCTTCACCTCACTATATGTATTGGACTCTGGTTAACACAGGAATGCAGCCTTTATCTCACCATTTGAAAAAGAAGTATGAAAAAGTTCAGCACTTTTTTGACATGATGGTTTCTATTGAACCTTTTTCAATTTATTTTTTTATTACGATTAAGCTTTTACCACCCTTTCTTTTTACAATTGAAGTCAATAGGCGGACGGTGAAGGGTCGGCCCATTCTCTGAGGCTTCAACTCTACTAACCTTGTCAATTTTCAACCATTGACCTTTGTTCAAACCTTTTGACATATCAACAGATTTCAATAATATGAAAACAGAATCTTTTTTTCTGAATCACATTTTAAGTTTCATACCAGCTTTGTATATTTTCAGTTGTCACATTGAGACCAACTGTTGGTTAAGGCCGTTCTAGCAATGTTGCCAGATTGGGCAGATCACCATCATTCCAAATCACATTAGGATTGATACATACAATTTGGGCTAGTTTTAAAAAAAACTGGCTGGATATTATAATTATTTTTACAAACATCAATCAATACCGATAGACGTGAGGTTGACGTTTCGATTTGACCAAACAATGTTAGTATTAAGGGGTGGGAGATGGGCACCTTTCCAATAGTAATTAGGGAGAGAGAGGGCCAGCAGACATGTCATCCAAACCTCTGCGCCATTGGATTCATGTTGTATTAGTGGAGTTTGCGTTGACTGGACATACAGTAGTTCTACCGTTCATGTTCTTTATGTTCTTGTAAGAATATTTTAAGTTCAAGTTCTACATAAATGTAAGATCATTTTAAGCACGATTATTTTGAGGGTTGTTTTATTTAAACCCACCAAACATGCATTTTCTGTGGCTGCGTCCCCCCACACCGTCCGCCGCGTGTGCGCATAACGTAGAAGTTATTAAGTCAATGAGGGCGCATTCAGGTGTTTATTGTGCTCACCATTGGTCTTTTACATGCCTATTTTGTGTGTTGCGTATAAATGTCATCTCATTGACTGTCAGTGTGTTCTTTACACAGACATTTTCAGGTTTGTGTGTGAGAGATAGCAGAGAGGTTCCTTGTATACCACATAACGTCTTTGTTAATAACACACACACACACACACACACACACACACACACACACACACACACACACACACACACACGCGCGCGCTGATGCCAGTTGCGGAGCCCCGCTAACCAGCCCTGATGCCGGTGATGGAGCCCCGCTAACCAGCCCTGATGCCGGTGATGGAGCCCCGCTAACCAGCGGTGTTGCAAGTGACGGAGCCCCGCTAACCAGCGGTGTTGCAAGTGACGGAGCCCCGCTAACCAGCGGTGTTGCAACTGACGGAGCCCCGCTAACCAGCGGTGTTGCAAGTGACGGAGCCCCGCTAACCAGCGGTGTTGCAAGTGATGGAGCACCGCTAATCATGGTTGAGGGAGACGGTGGGATAGCCCGTTACCGCGGGGCCTCTGAGCAAAGCACATCTGGCTGTTCTTCTGCCAGCCATGGAAAAGAGGCAGAAAAGGACGAGAACAGGTGCGTGTCTACTGGGCGAAAATGGGACCAGAATTGGGCCAGAACAAACAATCTGCCTCAGAACGTCATTACAAACATCAGAGAAGATTCTTCTCAAGGGCACACTTCCTGCTCTGCAACGGGTAGTATCTGCCCAGAGAGTGGCTGTGCTATTCACCGTATTGCCGAACACGAAAGTTGTTAAATGCACAGGAAAGCAATGATTGTATAAATTACTTCTACAAGAGTTCTACAGAGGGTGTAGGGAGGTATTTGGCAGAGTGGGGACTTGCTTTTAGGGGTGATAGCCATCAATGGGAATTATTTGGGTAGCATGGAGCTCATCAGTGAGTTTGATCCTTTTTTAAAAGCTCAGAGAAGGGTCCTGATTGCCTATTTTATTTGATACATACAGACATCACTGAATCAGTTACCAACAATGTTTGCCAGAAACATACCGACCATATCCCACAGAAGCTTCCAAGGGTATTATAATTATGCTTCTGAACTGTGCCTTTTAATTAAAATGTGCATTGACCACTAACACTCAAGAAACTGTCGGAAGAAATGATAAGGGTGTGCTTTCACCGCAGGACATCCCCTAGTATGGTGCTAAAGGTGTTGTGTGTGCAGCTATCAATCATGCCTGCTCCAATTCACATCCACCAATTTCCAATTGACTTAATATCAACACGACTACTCGATGTAGGTAGTGATGTATTTTAATTTGACTTAAAATGTAGGGGTAGGTTTCTTTCTCCTCCTGTTTAGACAATGGGTTGTGTTTGAAGTTGACATATTATACCACCAGGTGTGAGTGTGATTAGCTGTTACAAGCTGTTTTGAAAATGTGACTCTTCTGACATCACAACTGGGCCTGTGTAAACGGATATGTAGTCCATTGAAAACCTGAATTAACTTGAATAATCAGTGAGGCTGATGAAAGCTTTGTTTGCGAAGTCTCGCATGAGAAGCACTTTTGCAGTTTCAAACACAAACAATGGCTCCCCGGAGTGACAAATCACTTCACTATCCAGTGCTAAACAATTTAAAAAAGACCCATAACTACTAGCATAATAACTGTCATTCCGATGCTCCTATGCTTCCATGTAGTGGGGGCAGTCCTCGTGGTGTGTCGTCACGATGTACAACCCCTAAATGGAAATCAATGCTGCCTTTGCAGCTACCAATAGTGACACCAGCCGACACCCGACACCTCACCTTTAAAATTGTTTACAAGTGAACCAGTCTGTGTTATATCTGCAAGCTATTTTTACGAACAAGGGTTAAGGCCTTTTTATGGTCCCATGTTCCCGCAACGCAATGACCACGCAGACGCTTCGACGTAGTCATGAACACTTATGGTCCTGCGTCGGGTTTTAGTAAGCGGACCAATCACAGCCCTTGCTGCTGCGTTGCCTCGACGGATGGTTCAAATTTTTGGGAGCCGCACGTCCGGCCCTTGCGGTGGACGCAAGGAGGGTCCGCAAGGATGTAAGTGGTCCATAACCCCCTTGCGTTGCGGGAAGGTGGAACCATAAAGAGCCGTCACTACAACCACGTTTCATACATCATTCAAACAAATGCTGCACAATCAAAAGCATAGCAGAGGCAAAGCATTCAACACACACTTAAATATTTGTACTGCAATATGGCATAAACATTTGAAGACATGTGCGATATGAAACCACATTTTTGACTGCTTGTATGGGGATTCCTTTTAGCTCGCTCTAAAATTATCTCAGGCAGCAGTCATGTAATGCAAGTCAACAGCCACTAGGGGGAGTCATAATACAATATTACAAAGCTACCAAGCTCAGCAGATGTCGACAAAAACGTTCTGCCACAAACACTGGAACCACACATCTGTGGTAAACAGCGATACAGACACACTACTGTGGACTGTTGCAGTGAACTTTTTTTCCTTGAAAACTCCAACTAACGGGCTCTGTTGTCTTTCAGATATTGAACATGACACACACACCACAGATCCTAGCTTAACAAAGTTAAAGGTCCCATGACATGAAAATCTCACTTTGGGAGGTTTTCTAACATAAATATGAGTTCCCCTAGCCTGCCTATGGTCCCCCAGTGGCTAAAACTTGCGTTTGGTGTAAAACTAGCTCTAGCTGTTCTGCTCGCCTTCGAAAAAACGGAGGCTCAAGCGCGCTGATTTGGAATTCTGTGCTCATGACGTCATCAGGAATCTCAGCTCCTCCCCTTACTCTGCCTGGCCCGCCCAGAGACGTTGGCCCGCCAATGAGACTCGACCGGGCGAGCGCCACATGTGTGTGTGTGTGTGTGTGTGTGTGTGAATACACGCACTGTAACGCAAGTGTTTCTTGTCGGTTCTTTGACGTGTCAGTCGACTTCAGGTTGATGTGAAAGTGGAAGAACCAGAGACGTCGCAGAACCCGACAAAGTCGTTTGTGATTCATAATATCGTCTGGAGGCGCACACAATATGTTATATGATATAGATATCTATGTATTATTTGATATTATTTAGATATAGAGCTCCAGGACTGTAACGCAAGTGTTGTACACTTCCTTGTTATTTGGATAACCGTTCTGCTGTTGGTGTGATGGCGCATATCACGTCGGACTCTCGTCTCTGGTATTTCTACAACGAGACTCGTATTGGGGGTTATCTCAGGCAAGGTTGAGAATGAATTGGGGGGGAAGGAACTTTGGCTTTGACTCCCTCAAGACCATGAACCACGACAAGGAGGAGAAAGGGATCTTTGCCGGGCAGCGCTTATGCACCTCCGCCTCCGGCGGTGGTCCCTCAGCGGGGCTCAAGCGGGAGACATTCGCCGCCAACAATCCCTTTCTCCTCCATGTCGTGGTTCATGTTCTTGAGGGAGTCAAAGCCAAAGTTCCTTCCCCCCAATTCATTCATTCGTGTTATGCGCCATCACACCAACAGCAGAACGGTTATCCAAATAACAAGGAAGTGTACAACACTTGCGTTACAGTCCTGGAGCTCTATATCTAAATAATATCATATAATACATAGATATCTATATCATATAACATATTGTGTGCGCCTCCAGACGATATTATGAATCACAAACGACTTTGTCGGGTTCTGCGACGTCTCTGGTTCTTCCACTTTCACATCAACCTGAAGTCGACTGAACCGCGCGCTGCCGGCTGCCCGCTGCCGGGCGATGGTGCCTCGCGGCAACCGGCGGCATGTCGCAGTTCATGTACTTCAGCGAGTCAAACCAAAGTTCCTTTCCCCCAATTCCTTCTCAACCATGGCTCAGATAACCCCCACGACAGTCTCGTTGTGGAAATACAAGACACGTCAAAGAACCGACAAGAAACACTTGCGTTACAGTGTGTGTATTCACATTGATGTGGACGTTGTAGAACCAGGAACGTCGGAGAACCCAACGCGGTCGTTTGAGATTCATAATATCGGCATTCGGCTCACACAGCTTTTGGCCGTGATAATATATATTATATGATCTAGATATCTGTGTAGGCTATATGATAATATTTAGATATAGAGCTCCAGGACTCCCGTGTGTTCTAGAATATTTACAGAACACGGCTAAATGGTGTGCGCCTCGCCATTGCGATACATCCACTGTAAACAGAGCGCATGGTGGCTGCAAGCTGCTCAGGGCCACACCCCCACCCTCCTCCTTGACACGCCCACCGAAACAGCGCATTTGGGGGAAGCTCAATGTGCGACTGGCTCGGAGTGGCTGTAACTCTGCACCACGGCTGAATTTAGGGAACGTCTTTGAATACTGTGTTAGTTTCCCACTAATACCTATATTAAAGAATACATAAAATAGCATGTCATGGGACCTTTAAGACAAATGAAACGATTTGGCGAAAGGTCAAACTCTCCAACCGTCCCAACAGGGACACTGCATCGCACACGCTCCTGTCCTGAAGGCCTCAGATCAGAGGAAAGGGGAGGGAAATCCGTCTGTTTGCTCTTGTTAGGGTCTGGGCAGCCATGGCCTGTCACTATTGCCACCATGAAACCATTACTAGGAGCTAGCAGGGACCATTTAACAAGGAATGGCCTTCACACACAATGAGGTCATTCTTTTGAGTCATCTGTTTGCACAGTAGTCGTAGTAGGCTAGTTATACAGAAAGTCTGGGTAAGAAAGACTACATCCTGAAGAGTTCTGCTTCACTTACACGTGGAGACGAATCACATGAGAGTAGTCGATTTACGAACATTAACATACCATTATTTATTTTGAGGAATAAAAAGGAAAAGTTCAAAACAACGTCCGCCATGTGCCTATATAGTGCAAGCTGAACGAATTGTGTATTTTATTCTATCATTGCTTTCTATTATCATCGCTAGACATGCTTTTGATGCAAAGAGGTGCTATGCAAAAAGAAGAAACAAGTGATGCATTGTATCCGGATACATTTTTTGTTTGATCTGAAAGATTGTATTCAGTGAGTGAAGACTTCTCGAGAGTGAAGCAATCTCGCATTGCAAGATAAAAGTAGAATGATGCTGAAGACAAAAGATTTTAATACATTTGAATTACAATTGCTTTTCCCCATCTAAAAGGCTAGAACAGCAGATGGAGCAGCCAGCCTTAGTTATTGGTTTAAAGTGACTCAGTCAATGACTCTCTGGAGAGCTGCTCAGAGCTTCTGCCTGGTTGGCTGTTTACTTTGTGTGTGCTGGGAAATGGGTTTAGCTCGTGTGTTTCTACAAGTGAGTGTCTTTGCCTACGTGTGTATGTGTTTGTTTGTCTACCTGTGTATTTGTGTGTCTTCACGTGTGTCTATGTGTGTGTTTGCATGTTTAGATGTGTATATGTGTGTGTTCGTGCAAGCAGGCTCTGCCATAGCATGGGACCTGTGTGTGTGTGTGTGCGCGCGTGCGTGCGTGCGTGCGTGCGTGTGTGTGTGTGTGTGTGTGTGTGTGTGTGTGTGTGTGTGTGTGTGTGTGTGTGTGTGTGTGTGTCTGTCTTGTCTATCCCTGTCCTAGGCTCTGCCTTAGCCTGGGACTTGTGTGCATGTGTGTCTGTGTGTGCCTGCATGTTTATCTATGTATATGTGTGTGTGAGTATAGGCAGACTCTATCTTAGCCATGGACCTGTGTGTTTGTGTGTGTTTACGTGTGCCTGCATGTTGATCTGTGCATATGAGTATGTGTGCGTGCAGGCAGGCTCTACCTTAGCCTGGGACCTGTGTGTGTGTGTGTGTGTGTATGTCTTCCTTAGCCTAGGACCTGTATGTGTGTGTGTGTGTCTACCTTAGCCTAGGGCCTGTGTGTGTGTGTGTGTGTGTGTGTGTGTGTGTGTGTGTGTGTGTGTGTGTGTGTGTGTGTGTGTGTGTGTGTGTGTGTGTGTGTGTGTGTGTGTGTGTGTGTACCTTAGCCTAGGACCTGTGTGTGTGTATGTCTTTCTTAGCCTAGGACCTGTGTGTGTGTGTGCGTGTGCGTGTGCGTGTGTGTGTGTGTGTGTGTGCGTGCGTGTGTGTACCTTAGCCTGGCACCTGTGTGTGTGTGTGTGTGTGTGTGTGTGTGTGTGTGTGTGTCTACCTTAGCCTGGGATCCATTCAGCATCAGGTAGTAGAGCTTGCTTAGGATGCTCTGGTGCAGATGCTCCCAGGAAATGTCCCGGTCCTCGCGCATCAGAAAGGGCGGTCCAAACCTGCACACACACACACACACACACACACACACACACACACACACACACACACACACACACACACACACACACACACACACACACACACACACACACACACACACAGAATAAATTAAGAGGGGATAAAGAAAGACTGGAATTAGAACATGATAACCATAAGATGATCAAGGAATTCCTGAAATTCTGATTAAACCTGCACGTTGAGACTTTTTTAATGCAGGCAATTTCTAGCCTGGCTATTGCCAGACCAAACTCAATCATATATTGCTCGTTGGTTGGAAGCTGCTGTCAATTTCTTCATCTCAAGAGGCATTATTATCGGGCCTAGTTCAACTGACTCTGTACGCAATTTGCTGCTTGCCGCTGCTTCCCTGTCATCATTGTGTTATACCAGCCAATAGCACGCCAGAGGGGGAGAAGCCAGCTTGGTGATTGGCTCCCGCAAAATCATATTGGAAGCAGAAAGAAATGCATTGCTCTTCTTGAAACCCTTCTGGAGGGCGAATTCCAATCGCCGGCAGAATTGGCGGGGCTCTCTTTTTTGATGAAAAAATATTTGGACCAGGAAGTTTCTCAACAATAAAACGCGACCATCCAGGGAATGTTTCTCTATAAATCATTTTATCCTGGTCCATCCCCACCATGGGACACGTACAAAGTTTAGGTTTAAGTAAATTGGTTTAAAAGAATAGAATGCAATAAATAACAGGAATGCAGGTGTTTGTTGGTTTTGAATAGATGAGGGTTAACGACATCATTGCGGTTAAGTTTGCCGTACTGGCGTTGCTCTCCAAGGCAGGAAAGACCGCTAGTTTGCAAATGGCAGCATAACTGGCAGCCCTGCCCACATTTCATCGCTTCATCTTCAAATCAATGGAGGACCATGGTTAGGGTCAGAGTGCTAATTTAACATTCAAATGGTAATTAATAGTATGATTCTGATTGACGATCCACATTATTCACACGGACACTCACACTCACACACACACACGATAACACTGTGGTTGGGACAAGTCTTACACTTGTATGGGTCCATGACCCGGGGGGTTAGCATTGGGAGTGTGAGAGTGTAACCATTCAGCCACGGTGTATGAGTACTGGGCCAGACTGGAAGTGAAATGTGGTGACATTAAGGGGAACGGCCATGAGACCGTCTGCAACTCTGTCTCCGACCCCAGCCCTCCTGCCGGGGACGCTGCTGCAGACGTGTGCAATCAGTGTGACGTTGGCTCAGCTTCTACACCATGTAATGGTGGGGAGCGGGTCCCAGGCACCCCCAGTGCTACTGCAGAGCTCCCTCACCGTGTCATCATGAGATTAGGACCCCAGCCGGCCGCAGAGGCAGGCCAAGAGTTTTGTTTCAGGAAGAGTGTTGTGCCCTCTGTACTAAGGGGCACTTTGAGGTTGTGTGTTTACGTGCTGCTGGGTTCTCTGTGTGGGTATTTGTGTAATGTTCTAGTGATGTACATTGGTGGCAGTTCAATTCCTCTCAGGAGGACAAAAAGCAAATATTAATCTGAACTATTAAGAGAATTTATGGAATGTATAATGCATGTCAAAATAGCGCGACCTGTAAATATAAACCTATATATAAGACAAACATTACTATGACAGCTGAATGACTGAAAGATCCTTCAGGCAACCCATGGTCACCCTGGACAATATAACAGGGGTGCTGGAGAAGCCAGCAGCCTGTCTCGTCCGGTCTTCTTTCTTCCATTCCCTGGTGTAGATGGCCCTCCAGATGGCCCAAAGTTCAATTCTGACAAGCCCTAGCCTGGCCTATGAGAATATGCCATCACTTCATGGTCATTCTATGGAGGGGGTCTCCCTGAAGACAAGAATCATGTCCTCAGCTCTTTCTGTAGTCTTAAACACCTGCCCTGAACAGGAGAGCAGAAAAGTGTGAGTCTTAAGTATAATTAGTCTCTTCCCTAAGCACCCATCGTCATGCATGAAATGCTCCCATCTCAATTGGGAGTATAAAATCAAAAGGTCTAAAATCGATAATTGTCTGATCTATCATCTTTGGTGTCTTTAAATACCTTGATGGTACTGGACGGTTCAGCTCGCCAGATCGTCATCAAACAGACGTCGAAGCCTATAACAATATCTTTCCTCTCAGAGTTCAAACCACATGACATGATATTCCACACCACCGTTGAGTGGAACTCTTGTAATCTATTTTTCTTTTGAACGTGGAAATGTTACCTCAGCACGCCCGAGTGAAATGAGTCTACCGGCCCTTTTATGAAATAAAATGTAAAGTGTAAAGAAAAAAGTGTAAAGAAAAGCACATTTGTAAATAAAATAAAGATATCATAATAGATGGGCAGGAAGAGGACTTTACCTTTCTCCTCCCTGCAATGCAGGATGGGTGATATATCATTTTTAAATGATTGCTAATATGCATGTTTAAACCTTATGTAGTTATTAAAGTAAATCCATGTGCGGTTATCATTGGGCATCCTGGCTGCTGTGCTGCGGTGATGACAAAACGCTCCGAATCAAAAGACAATTAAACAAGCCCCAAGGATCCAAAGTCTTCATCAGCCATGAAGAGAACAGCCACACGCATGCCGTCAACAAGAAGCCTGCGTGGATCCAACGCCCCCCCCCCCCCCCCCCCCCCCACACACACACACACACACGTCCTCCTCACCTGACTGCCTGCGGGCCAGACCCCGCCGTGCTGCAGAGGAGCAGGAGGACCTTGGTGGAGCCGCCCTTGTTAAGGAACTCTGAGGACAGGGTCCCTGACCTCTGGCCGCCGGGTCCCGGGCTGAAGGAGTACGGGGAGGAGGGGAGGCTGTGGTGGTACCCTGGAGGAAGAGAAAAGCACCGAGTGAGCACCCAGGGGACTCTGTTGTACGGACTCATTCTTACCTCCATCTGGAGCGTGATAAGCAGCCCCTGAACTTATCTTGTTCTCTCCCTTCCGACCACTCGCTCCTTGTTGATCGGTCTTTTGAGAGATTCTACAGCAATCCCTGCAGGCGTTATCTTTTATTTCATCAGCAAAGCGGATGTGCTCCTTCTTCTGTTTCTGCTACGTCGACGACATCTGCGTGTGGCTTTGACGCGCCGCACAAAGTACCGTCGCTGGTGGTCTGGATCATTTTATAGACCAGAGAGCTTTTGAGGAGAACCATTAGTGACGTCACTACTGGATCAAATGGAATAGAGCCAATTTTGGAAGTGCAAGGACCAGGACAAGGAAAATTCTCATTTGTTCAATGGGTCCCCTTCAACAGATATATTGAAAAATAAATGACATTGGATTAGAGTAGATTGACTATTTCTCTTGAGAGTGGGAGGAGGCAGTTGAAATTGTAATATAAAGCATATGAGGCAAGAAAAAACAGAAAATGGCATGAATAAAATAAAAGGCAAAAATCACATCAGGGAATCGTGATGAGGTCACAAGAAGTGTGACATTGGGTGCAATCACACATCCCACACATAGAACCCTCAAGGAGAGTGATGGTGGTGGTGGTGATAGTGGTGATGGTGGTGGTAGTGGTGGTGATGGTAGTGCTGGTAGTGATGATGGGTGGTGATGATGGTAGTGGAGGAGGTCTGGTGGTGGTGGAGGTGTGGTGGTTACGGAAGTGGAGGTGATGTTGAGGAGATTGTGAAGGGGGATGCGGGGATCAAAGCTAAAACAGTGGTCCTGGCTGTCATGGAGGGGGGCTGGCTGGCTGCTGACTAGCAACAGCCGAGCTATCAGAGGTGTACATAGGTGACAGATGACGCTAGGAACCAGCACACGCGTATACATTCTTTCTCGCTATCTCTTTGCCTGACTCTTTCTTACACACACACACACACACACACACACACACACACACACACACACACACACACACACACACACACACACACACACACACACACACACACACACACACACACACACACACTCTCTCTCTCTTTTCTAAACCCTGTCCCAGGATACACTGGGTTTGGATATTGATTGATCTCCACATTACCCAGGATGCACCTGGCTAACAGAGGGTGCGAGTGTTCATCAATAAACGCCCTGTTTGATCCTGCCAATATCCCTATTGAAGTGCAACATCAACAAAAACATACTGTGAGTGTCCACAGTCCAACGCTCTCTAGGGGACAAGCTTTTGAGACTATTTGGGGGCAAATTGGCTTGTTTGCTGATGATGAAGGGCCTAATGGATTTCCTGCTATGGGAAAGTGACTGAGATGAAGCATTGTATCAAGACACTTGAAGGCTTTCAGGTCATGTATTTTTATCCAAACACACACACACACACACACTTATGTGACCTTGGTGCCTTTGTCTATTTACCTTCACAAGAACACTGAGTGCTAAGTTCTTGCTCTGCAGTGTTATCCTGAAATGATCCCTTCTGTACTTCTAAAAACAGCTTCAGATCACAAAGCAACAGGTTTTGCGTGTCCAGCTGGTCTTCTGAGGGGGGTTGGTGTAGGTGAGCGAGTGTGAGGGAGAGTGAGAGGCTCCTGAAACTGTTATTGTTTGGAGGGAGGGAAAGAGGGGCAGGAACAGGGAGAGATGTGAGAACCAGGGAGAGAGGAGCAAGATATAAATAATACCAGGAGAAAACATACGGCGGGTGGGTGGTTGTGTTTCTGTGCGTATGTCGGGCTGTTTTTTTTCTGTCCTTATGCGTGCAATAAGGATGGCAGGTAGAACTGGAGAGCAAAGACAAAACCGATATTGGGGTTTGGCGATGGGCACAACAAGAGCTTGTCCTGATGAAGCTGCACCTCCTCATGACAGATGTAGACGTGACATTCACGTATATGACATACATACGTGGAGCGAAGCAGATGTTGTCAATGATACTGAACATCTGCATGTGGATTTCGATAACATGAAAGGGCCTGTCTTCTCCGTATGATGGTGAATTATTGCACAGGCTCCATTATCCCCTTCCTCTGTTGAGCAGTCAGCAGGTGACGCTGCGTTTGAAGTCCTGCCGTTGACGTCAGCAGCTGAGTTCGAGGTGTGCATACAGCAGTCTGTCTGGAAACAGCTGCTGGAAGGAGGCCAGAAGAAAGGCCAGGGCATGGAGGGAATAGGACCTGTGGCGGGATGGACTGACTCCCAGACCTCTTTGCAAGTGGTTTTGTGTCCAGGATAGACCCGCTGTGATTTACACGGCCAGGTAGGGAGCATCCCTGGAGGAGTGGTGGCGGTGGCAGTGATGCTGTTGCTGGCAGTGGGGCGATGGTGGTGGTGTTGGTGGTAGTAGTTGGGCGATGGTGGTGGTGGTGGAGGTTTGTTGGTGATGGTGGTGGTGGTGATGGTGGTGGTGATGATGGTGGGGTTGGTGGAGGTGTTGGTGGTGGTAGTGGAGGGGATGCTGACGGTGTAGGGGGATGCAGGGATCAACGATGGATCAGTACTGCCGGC
Source organism: Gadus chalcogrammus (assembly GCF_026213295.1). Classification (NCBI taxonomy): domain Eukaryota; kingdom Metazoa; phylum Chordata; class Actinopteri; order Gadiformes; family Gadidae; genus Gadus; species Gadus chalcogrammus. The sequence goes on along the minus strand of NC_079414.1, from coordinate 7,458,190 downwards.
TGTCATGGAGGGGGGCTGGCTGCCTGCTGACTAGCAACAGCCGAGCTGTCAGAAGTGCACAGAGGACACAGATGACACTAGGAACCAGCACACGCACACACATTCTTTCTCGCTAACTCTTTGCCTGACCCTTGCTTCCTTTTGCACACACAGACACGCACGCACGCACGCACGCACCCACGCACGCACGCACGCACGCACGCGCGCACACAGACACACACACACGCACGCACGCACAGACACACACACACACACTCTATTGAAATCCAACACCCACAATGCACTTGGTTCGGATTTTTATAGATGTCCAAATGACCCAGGACGCACCTGGCTAACAGAGGGTGCGAGTGTTCATCAATAAACACCCCGTTTGATCCTGCCCATTATATCCCTCTCGAAGTACAACATCAACAAAAACATGGGGCACAGGATTTCTTGCTATGGGGCCTAATTGATTTCGAAGGGTTTTTCCAGAGCCGGGCCCCCTAGTCGGGCTCCTATAGCCCCGTAATGAGGTTTCTGCCCAGAAACTCTGAATGCAGATCCCTTATTATGACCCGGCACTGATCCAATCCCCCCATTGTTTCACTGAGGATGAGTCAGAGCTCTCCCTGACGTGATCCACCTCACCCCCACTTCCCAGCAGGGAGGGAGGGAGGGAGGGAGGGAGGGAGGGGACAGCTAATGAATCAACCATTCATTCAATATAAAACACCAACACTTGACAACACTCCCTTTACTTTACGACAGGAGTTTATTCTCAGCTTAGCTGTTGGATCAATTGATGGCTTCAAACTAAGCACGGACTGTTCTTTTTGTGCGCTGCCCCAAACCGACGTGTCAGGCTGGTGGACTGAGCTGTCCATCATCCAAGACTTCATCCTTCCACCCCTGCATTGCTTTGACAACAACAACACTGATTTTGTCTTTTGTGGCCTACTACACTGTTGAGATGGGGGGGACTTCCTGAGGTTCAATCCACCATGGTGGTTGGGTTGGAGAATAAAGACTTGTTAGGCGAGAACGAGTCCCTCCTGTCAGACCAAATGTGCTCAAGGTGCTGCTCTGGAGCTCCCAGAGCCCCCACGGTGTCAGGGATCCACCAGGGAGAACACTAAAAAGCATTGGAAAGACGCAGCAGGACTCTTCTGGTCTTCCCCTTTTCGTCTACCAGTTGCAGGCTAGCTAGAGTCTACATGTTGTAGTGTACCTGTTGTAGTCTAGTTGTAGGTGTAACAGGTGTATTTATAGTCATGTTATATTTCACTAAGAGTCCTTTTATTCCTTTAATTCATTATTGTTCCTTTATGTATAAATGTATATTTGTTTTGAACGCTTTTATTTTAATACGTTGGCTTGTGTGTAGTCACTTCCTGTTTATTTCCCGCCGTGCTCTCCAGTCGGAGAGTTGCCCTGCTGGAGAGAGGTAGGAATGGAGAGTGTTTCCGGTTTATTAGTGTTAAGTTATAAAACATGGTCAAAACACAAAACAAACCTAAATAATAATATTTTGAGGTTGTGGTTCTTAGTTGCTGACAAAAAGACGCTCTGTTTAGTGGGTAAACATACTTTTATATTCAGTTCAGCCGTCTTTGTTTGATATCGCGCTTTTTGTGTCCCCTTGTTTAGAGTGCTTGTGAGACGGACAGCACTGACGTATATATTAATGTTTTTCCCACACAGAATAAAAGCTCCCGTGGCAAATCAGCAGTTGTCTCCCGGCTCATTAACACAACGCAGAATTAGCCGATGCAGTCAAGGCCGGCTACATAGGCTACCTGTACCCTACCTATAGTCCACCTGTTGTAGTCTAGTTGTAGTCTACCTGTTGTAGCCTACCTAGTTGTAGTCTACCTGTTGTTATCCACGTGTAGTGACATGTAATGTTTTCCAAATTGTTTTATTTTTACATTCATCAGAAATTGCATGCCAGTAGCCAATAGAATCACAGGACCGGTGTGTTCACCCAAAAGACTCCAGAGTGGCTTCTAGAAAGCTCTGTTATAGGCTCAAAGCTTTGGGTTTAGGTTTTGGGATCTCGGTTCCAACTCCTATATTTAGAAAAAATAAATAACTAGAATTCATTAAATCGAATCCTCCATGGACCCCAGGTCAGATGGGGGACACGCAGGCGAGCAGTGAGAGGGGCCAGTTTGATGAGTTACAAAAGATTCCTCGATGGAGAAAACGCATCAAACCGCCGTTCAATCCGTTAACCAAAGCAGCACAGCGTGTGACGGCGTGGCACTGCCTGACCATCGAGCACGGCATTAAGTTTCAGTAAACACTGTCGCAGTATTTTTGGGTTGTGCTCTACTTAGATGAGCGATGCCCCGTGTTAAAGACGTTCATTTCTCCCCGCAGACTGCTCATGAGAACAGGAGATTCGATTTGTCAGAGAGCATTTAAGTATGATTTACGAAATTTGTGTGTGTGTGTGTGTGTGTGTGTGTGTGTGTGTGTGTGTGTGTGTGTGTGTGTGTGTGTGTGTGTGTGTGTGTGTGTGTGTGTGTGTGTGTGTGTGTGTGTGTGTGCCAAAATTATCCCTTTGGGGCTATGTATTTGTCAAGCTTTCCTGTGTAGTGCTAATGAATTTATTAGCAACTCAACGCATTGGGAGGGGTCGCTTTAGTGTATGCGTGTGAGTGTGTGTGCGCACCAGGCGGTTGGCGAGTGCTCCATGTTTGATCTCTGTGTAGGTGTCGACTGGGTCAAAGTGCTCTGTAGGGTGACAGAGAATGGCCCCTAGATGAAAGAGTCAGAAGTGCTTCATCCACCAGCCTGGGAGGTTTGTCTGGAACAATTATGTCTACTGCGAAACAATTGCATAAGCCACAACATAACCACAAGTCAGCTGATTATTGAGTCTGAGCGGGCAGACCGTTATTTCCGGCCGACTATGGCCTCGCTGAGACTTTTAGATATTACCTGATCAGGGCCCGGTTTCCCGATAACCTCCACTCTTAGCGAGCTACGAAGACTACTACGTTTAGACTTATCAAAGTTGTTTAGCGCTATAGGTGTGGTTCCCGAACGGTCTCTTAGGATTCTTCTTCGGAAACACATCTTCGTACACTGCGCTATCCAGAAAGTGCTGAAATCGATTGCTCATAGTTCGATTTTCCGTTTAATGCGCAGGTGCATGCACAGGGTTCTAAAAAATATTGCAGTCTTTGTGAATTAAACATTGCTCGAAATCCTTCTAGTAGACCTAAACATTTATTTAACCATAGGTGAACAAACTAACATATCCTACACTGATTTAAAAAATATAGAAAAATATAGAAACAGCGGAGGAGATTGAGGCAATTACATCCCTTATTACATCTGTCGCAGCCGTTCAAATGAGGCTATTGATTTTCTGTTTACAAAGGTGTCTGACTTGGCTACCTGTAGGGGTCTGTGTGCGGGCTCTGCACACCGCCCGGCAAGTTTCTATTTGTCAGGTGAAAACTAAATGTCAAGGGGATGAGATGGTGGTTGAGAAAAGTCTTTCAACCACTTATTACATTCACTTGTTGCTTATAATTGTTTATTCGTTTCCCAGTATAATTTCCTTAATTTAGTAGACAGTTTTGTTTATTTTTGATTTGTAAAATATTTGGAATTTATTGGAATTTATTTTGTGTTTGTGTGTCTCCAGCAAAAAAAATAAGAAAGCTTGAAGAAGGTTTCGGGAAACCGTGCCCAGATCAGGACTGGTCTCGACAGGCCCAGATCTGATGTGGCTCACACTGTGATCTGATGACCTGGACCACATTCCCCTGGTGGTCAGGCTCGCATTCTGGTCACACTGCATAGGAGTGTGAACAGCAATCTGGTCACAATGTGGGAAGACGTCATTACTTGTGACGTCATTATCCCAATCCCTGTGCCTACACCCAGCATCGCCCGGAATTCTCCTCCGTCCCCTCGGCAGGTAAACACAGCTCCACACCGTTTATTACCGCTACAGTGCTATTTGAGAGACCGAATATCTGTTGAATACACAATATATTTCTCAGTTTTAGAAAAACAACCTTCGAACTGCATAAAGTTCTGTAGGGGTGTGAGATTTATTTTGATTGCACCACCACAGCAGCGCAATGCTGTTATACATTGGCCTTTCAGTTTTGTTTTTTATTTTTGTGGGAAGGTGAAATCCAAACACAGAATCGGCCACAGAGTTCGCATTCAGGTGTCAAATGTGAACATCAGACCCGTGTACAATCTTGCACATTGCATCAATACAGTTGCATTGAAAAGGTAAATGTAACCAAGGCCTATTATTGGTACACATGTAGAATTGGAAAGTGCCGTTCCAGGTTATATTACAGATTACAATGCAAGCCCATTGTCCTTTTCCTGGATTCAACCTGCACTCTGAAAAGGCCTTCTGCAGTTTGTGTGGCGACAACATCAAATTCTATGCCGATAACCTGGCACAAGGCAAGGTAATGTTTCAAATACGGCTTATATTTAAATAAGGCTTAAAGCTCGGCAACACCAAACGAGTGGTCTTGAGTGTGGCACTCACCTCCCGTTCACTTTTTTATTGGATGCGGGCTCGAAGCGGTGGGCAAGGGATTCTGGGAAGGCTCACAGGCGGGCGCGTAATCGTGGCGCGTGTAAAGGGGAGGGACAAAAGTTGACACGAGTTGACACGCGTTTGGTGGGCCATTAGGCTATCCACATTCTATTCTATTTTCATTGTGTTGAAAGTGATGGACAGCAAAAAGAGAAAGAAGAAAGGAGAAATAATTAAAAATAAAAAAAGTATGTAGCGAAATGCTCCAAAATAACTGATAGATTACGAGCATCGAATAAAGAAGCTGCAGGTGAAATGCTCGTTAAAGCAGGGAGCTTGGTATTTAGCATTAGTTGCAAACATGCTAAGTGTCATGATTATGTCACATTTCAAATAAATCTTTCCCCAATTTGTATTTTATTACTAGCTTGTCAGCTTGGCTATAAAAGCTAGTTAACCGTCAGTATCAGTGTTATTTATCAGTACAAAAGTTGCATTTTTGCATAGGGAACTATTGGTTATGGCGCGTAGATGCGTTACACGCGCTAAAGCAGCATGTTAGGCGCATTACTGTGCGTTCACACCAAACGCGACATTTGTCGCCCGTTCGCGTTGTCACCAAAGTTTTGTCGCGCCACTAATCATAATCTGTTGCTGTGAAGTTTTTCTGTGCGCCACAACAAGATAACCACCATTGCATGTCTTTACCTTTTGTGGAAGAGGGAGTGACGCCGGAGGACCCGACGCAGTCTATTCCTAATATTGTAATGACCACGGAAGAGGCAGTGAATGAAGTATTGATTAGACAGAGATTTATTAGATAGGCCTACCTAATAAACCGTTGGAACACACAAGACCGGAAACATAGCAACGCCGGTAAACAAACCCAGAGAAGCCCAATCCCTATGAGAGCTCCCCACGCTACGGCCATCCGGAGGCACACAGAGCTTTTGGCCATGATATTATATATACCAATATTATATCATATACTATTATATATAGAGCTCCGGGAGTCGCAAACGGCAACATTCACTTTCACCTCCATGCTGCAGTTCACCCCGGACTGCACTGCACTGAGTTTGACGGCTGAACGCTGATTGGCTGTTACGTTACACATGTGACTCAGTGGCCACGCTGTTGAACGCTGATTGGCTGTCATCATTGATTCAAAGTTGAAATATTTCAACTCGAGCGAATTTGTCTCGCCACAAATCCTCGTGAACGCGCTCGCCTGTGCACGGCGAAAGTGTGGCGCGACAAATCAAAACTTGTCTCCGGTTTTCTCTTGCGAAAAATTCGCCCGATACGCGTCTATACGTTCACTTTGTATGGGATCCTGTCGCCCCGTCGCGTTTGGTGTGAACGCACAGTAAGGGTGATTGTAGTGGTTTAAGGAGCCCAATTTATTAGGGCACCAATTTGGGGCGATACGAGGTCCCTTTGCATACGTTTTGTGTGATGCTGGGGAGATCTGAAGGCCGCTGCCAACTGTGGAACGAAAGCACAGAGCCGAATGTATTGGGCAACTGAAGCGGCAGCAGCTTGTAGTTCCAGTGGAAGCACGGCGTGCCTCGGGAAGAGGCGCCCGACAGCAACCTGCTTTTAATTTGTCATCGTTATATCTGTATCATGTCAATCAGTGCGGAATAGTGTTGGCTCTGCTCACTCGTTGCGCTCTTGTTATGCCACCACAGAGGCATGCAGTGGAGGCTTCTCCATTGAGGAGAGGGAGGAAGATCCTCCCTAACATTGTTGAGAATAAAAAATGTAGATGCCCAGACTATTGTAATGAATTAATGCCCTTAAATATGACTACTTTATTGCCTTTGAATATATAATGTTCGTTTCCCTGGGTAAAGGGACATTAGCACCCCCTATCGCCTATTGACAATTACTTCAGGGAGGAACGTCCCCCGTCATCCACCGTTGACTCCCATTCATTTCCCCGAAAGTACTGGCGGCCGGTGGATAACATGGGTTTCAATGGGAGAGAGGAGGAAAGTCCTCCTCTGAGTGGGTGGGACCTTAAGGGGTCTGATTCGCGCAAAAAATCTATCCGTCTGCGCTATGAACCAATAAGCAGGATCCCTGGATGTTGAGCAGTGTTGCCAGATTGGTCAGATTTCCCACCCAATTGGGCTACTTTTAACCATGTTAGGCTGGAAAAATTATCATTCGGCGGGAAATCTGCCCAATCTGGCAACGCTGTCGATAACAAACCCGGTCTGCATTGCCGCGGTGCTCAGTCAGAGACGCAGAGCAAGTGAAATCTGCGATAGCGAGATCCTAAATGCACAATGGAAACGGAGGACATTGTTAACGTCTTATTAAAAAAAGCATTCCATTCATTGAGTTACAGTGCTAAGTTAGCGACCAAAGAAAGAGGTAGACCACTTCCCAAAATCAAGGTGACCACTGACCAGAAGTAATGGCAACGTCAGTGTTGTGAGTGCTACATGGTTTGCTAGGTACGCATGGCTTACTGGTAGCATTACAAGCAATCGACTTTATTGCTGGCCCTGTTTGCTTATGAATAATAGCAAATCTCCAACGTGGGCTGTTCATGGTTTCACTGATGTGGTAAATCTTGATAGGGCAACCAATCGCCACGACAAGTGTCAAGATCACGTTGGTGAGCACCAACGTGATCTTGACACCCGTCGAGATCTAGGCCCAATGATAGGCCCAGATTTTTTTATTTACTTTTACAAATCAATAGTAGGCCTGATTTGACTAATATGCTTTGCATCCTTTCCTTCTCAAATTACAGTGATGCCACTGGTGGCTTTGTATAAATTGTATTCACATAACTCCCTCCCTGCTATTTTGTAGTTCACCAAAACACCTTGAAACAACTTGAGTCTCACATTCTTATGCCACCATACACCAACAGTGCAAGCAGGCCAATGGCAACCAAGCGCGCAGTCCTTCCTCCCTCACTTTAAAAACCACCAGCCGCCACTGATATCAACCGTTTTGCTCCAGCCACTTAACGTGCGTTTGGTACCCCCAATCCGAGTGATCGATGACGATGCAAACGTTAAGTTTTAAGCTCGTGCATGTTTCCGCACGTGAAGACTTCATGCCTGTCTACGCTTCAACCTCGTGCATGTTGCAGAAAATGTGAACAGCTCCCCCTGGGGTCACACTTTTCAGTGGGTCGCAGAATTCAAAACATTTGTAATGGGGGAAAAGAAAGCGGTCCATGGTCTTCATGATCACCTGCGATTGGTGCAGGGGCTTCCCGGCTGTGAAGGGGAGGGGCCTGGAATGCGTACACCACGTCGCTATCGGTGATGGATGTGAGATCGTCTTCATCCGAGAAGCTCCGCTGGAAGCCGGTGGTGTAGAGCTCTGATAGGATGACCTGGAGGAGGGGGCGCAGTCAACGATGATGGTGATGAGGGTGATGGCTTTTAAAATAATTGAGTAATTCATTAAATTAAACAATAAATAATAAGAAAAAATAAATAAAAAATAATAATAAGAGTGAGAGAGAGGATAAAAATGTGAGAGAAGGAAGAGCTCAACTCCCATTAATGTGCTTGTTTGGAAAGTCACAGGAATGACATTATAAGAATGAAGCTTATCGCACCAAATACACGCGTCGCTTCGATTGCAAAGAGCAACTTTATTTACCCCTCAAGTGGAACAAATGTTTCTCAACCCGAATGTTGACTTTGACTAGAAGATAGCCAATTCGCCTCAAGCCGGGGGAAGTTGAACGTGCTTCCTCGTCTGTGACCAAAAGTTCCCTTCTCAAATAAAAGGGATTCATTACATTGACTATTTTTGGGTGGCCTGCGTGATCACAGCTCCCTCTGTCCTCATCAATGCTACCACTGTGGCCCCGCCGGAGCCTGGCAGCAGTCAGGTCCTGGCAACAGGAATAGATCACTATCAATTTATTTTTTGCCATTTATTTTAAGCCTTAGTTTTCCACCATGTTGAGATGTATGATAAACTTGTGTGGTCCCTTGCCTCTTATCATTTATATTTGTATCTTTTTGTTTCACTTTGTTTCTCACCATAAGCTCCAAGCGGAGGATGATCCTCAAGGTTCTAGTTTACGGAGTCCCACCCCGTCTCATAAACGAAGAGTAGCGGTAGTGAACACACCAGCGTCTTTCTAGAAAGGCTTTTCAACTAGAAGGAGCTGCTTCTTGCTGGAAAGTCTCCTTGGAGGGTATCCTGTCAGCCGCCCATCACAGAAAGACTGATAATGACAGCCAAAAATATTGTGTGTTTACCATGTTTATAGACACGACAATCTTGTGGTGTTGCTACTGGCACGCCTTTTGAACAAGCCACTATTCCGAACAAATTGGAAATGTTAATTTATAGAAGTGTCTCATGGAAAGCAGAGGCTAACCAAGCAAATCCCCCTCATGCAAGTCATCTGAATATGGGTAAGATAGCCAAACGTAGAAATATATCTCTGCTTATCTCTAATATAAAGTGAATTCTACAAGTTAAATGTATTACTATCATTATTATTCATATTATTGTTTTAAAGTTGATATATTCAAGCATGCCTGCGTCAACTCACTGAAAAATGTTGCATGTCACTTCACCTCACTAGCTTGCTTTGTCACCGTCACAAAACCGGAGTAAGAAAACAACAAACACAGCGAGCCAGTGACAGGTCGGGAGACGGCTCAGAGGTGGAGGAATGAATCAGCGCAGGTGGAGCCTCTCCTGCCAGTCAGTCAGGGGTGGTGTTAGCAGACAGACGGAGGGGGGCTTGGGCAGGCGTCGGCACGGAGGACAAACAACATCAGCCCCATTCCTCGCTCAGCAGGGGGGCGCTTCTTAAAGCTCCGAGCTGGAGATAATAACGGCATCTCTCCCCCTCTGCTCTGTCTCTCAAGCACAGACACACACACACACACACACACACACACACACAACCCCTCTCTTGCTTCGTTCGCCCACCCACCCAGACAAACACACACACAACCCCTCTCTCTTATTTGTCGCTCACCGATCCGATCCATGATCACACAACTACTCTCTTGCTTTTCGTTCTCTCTCTCTCTCTCTCTCTCTCTCTCTCTCTCTCTCTCTCTCTCTCTCTCTCTCTCTCTCTCTCTCTCTCTCTCTCTCTCTCTCTCTCGAATATTATTTGGAGCTCTATGGTCGCCTGTTGCCATGCTATTCATGGAGACAGCAGACCTGCCAACCTTTACCTACACACTCATTGACATAGATAAACTGATGTCTGTTGGGAGGGTTATACCTGGTCTGGGCGGAGTTTGCCCTCCTCTGCCACCATGGCTCTCAGGTACCTCAGGGTACCCATCAGAGGCACAGCCAGACCCACCCGCAGGTATCGCTGGCCCTTGGCGCTGAACACTAGGGTCACACACAGCGGCCTGAGAGAGAGAGCGAGAGCGAGAGCGAGAGCGAGAGCGAGAGCGAGAGAGAGAGAGAGAGAGAGGGGGAGATGGAAAAAGAGAGAACAAGAGAGATGGCGAGAAAGAGGGAGAGAGAGAGTTAGTTAGATTAATACATGACATTTAGGACATAACATGGATGTTCTGCAGGTCAGTGAAGCCAATCACATCATCCCACCATAAACAGCTTTATCATCACAGACTAATTAAGGGAAGTGAGAGGTAGAGAGAGAGAGAAAGAAAGAGAGACAGAGAGAGAATGAAAGAAAGAAAGAATGAAAGCAAGAAAGAGAGAATGAAAGAAAGAAGGAGGGGGAGGAGAGAGAGAGAAGCAATAAGGGAAGGATTGAGGGATCATGGGTTAAACAAAGACAGAGATCGAGAGAAAGAGAGCAAGGAAAACAAGGTCAAAATAGTTTTCATTTACATTTTTGTATTGTATACTATACAAACTGTGTGTGTGTGTGTGTGTGTGTGTGTGTGTGTGTGTGTGTGTGTGTGTGTGTGTGTGTGTGTGTGTGTGTGTGTGTGTGTGTGTGTGTGTGTGTTTGTGTGTGTGTGTGTGTGTGTGTGTGTGTGTGTGTGTGTGTGTGTGCAGATGTTTCACCACTGAAGCACGCCAATGTGCCAATACTTCAATGTTTGGGAGGTGTGATCAATACCAAGGTCAACATGTGTGCAAGCGTGATTTAGGTGTGTACCACAAGGTACCAAGAAAATATAGCTGTATTCTCCACAGATAACATCACCTGGGGGGTAAATAGATTGTAGAATTCTTACGTTGGTATCTAATGCAGTGGACCTTCCCACACTGAATGAGAAACTGTATTTGTATGCAGTATGTGTATTATTTGTATTTTAATCAGCTATTATTTAATTGTTGCTTGATAGATATTGCTTAAGTGCGTTACTAAAGTGGTTTGGTTGCTAGCTTGTGTTTTTTTCTTATCTTAAATAATAATATCTTATTCAACACTATTCAACGTTTATCGCATGAGGAATCCAATCCCCTCCATTAATTTCCGAGAAAATCCCTTCTGTGAGCTGACTTAACCATACATTTAGAAGGCTGTTCTTCAACGAGAAAAACAGCTACAGCTACTTAATGAGAAATGGGTGAAAGGCACTTATTTTTCCTCCCAAAATGTATAAAACTTCGGACAAGGCATTCTCGTTGCCTACATCTTAAGCATAGTTAAAATCTTGATCATGATAGGTCAATAACGTTCCAAGACTGTGCAAGACTGTTACTTTTTCATTTGTTTATAAGATGTAGCCCCTCTGATCTGGTGTGTTGTGTTTCCGCTCACTATCTCAGACAGCCAGGCCTGGCTACCACACGGCCTGCTGAACTCCCTGATGCTGCCCGTCCTTCAGCCAGGCTGATAGACTACTGCACTGAGAGAAAGCCGGTTTGTGTTTGTGTGTGTGTGTGTGTGTGTGTGTGTGTGTGTGTGTGTATGTGTGAGTGTTCTATTCAAATCTTGCATCGTGTTTGCTGCTTGGCAAAAGCATGTCTGTGTGTGTGAATGTTGGTGTGCTCATTCACTTACATGCAAAGACATGTTACAGTTCTTTTTCTGTGCATGTGTGCATGTTTATATGTTTGCGTGTGCAGGTGCTTGTGAGTGTGTGTTCTTGTGTGTGCATGAGCAACAGCTCGGAAACGGCACTTTTACAAACCCCATTCCACACTTAACACTTATTTATTCTATTATTGATTTATAAGCTGCCATGCATTATCATTTTTGTGTATTCAGTGTATCTTCTGTCTAGAATATTCCCTGCCTTGTTCATGTGTTCGGGGCCACTACACCGTTACAAAATGCTGCAGTGACAATAAATAAACAGAAATCTGTAGAGATGGAGAACATACTGACATTTGTTTACCCTATCGACGTGCTTCAGAGAGGTAAACACAGATTAAACCAATAAAACAAAGTCAACATTTAACAACATACCACAACATAAAACACAACAAGATATTCCATTATATAACATATCGCAACGTATTACTACTTATAATAACAACACAAGTTATAGATACCTGGTCTGGCGTAGGGGGATGGGCAGGGAGATACAGGAGAACGGGTCGAAGGTGTTGCTCTGTTTAAGGCAATGGGGGCATGTCAGTGAAGACCTGCAGAAAGAGAGAGAGATAGAGAATATCAAACATACTTTGTCTTTTTATCAAAATGACCTCTGTTCATTTCATTGTGTTGTATAAACATCACTGAGGTTGCAAGGTAAGACATTTCATATTTTATATTTTATATTCTCCTTCTCAGATGCTGCAATGTACTAAAACCAGGCTGATGTCCATTTCCATGCCAACCTGACCAAAGTCACAGATAGAAGGAAGGAGCTCGTAGGCCAAGTTACCTTCCCCATTAAAGCCAAAGCCGGCAGTCATCTAGGACAGAACACGATGGAAAATGTGTTTTCATGTGAAAATACATTATAACAGTAGTATTATTTACAAGGCTTGTGGTTACAGTTACACAATAACACATCCACCGATATAGCCAAATTCACACACACACACCTTAATGTATTTATTGTGTATTATCACATGCAATTTCTGTCTTAATATAAATTGAGATTCAATTCAATCCAATTCCATTACATTTTTAGGGGCATTTTCCAAATGTAAGTGTTTCTGTCTTCTTCTGACAACACCCTCCCATACTGGTGGTGGGAAAACCGCATATCTACCACAGTGGCTCTGGGGTATTTCCGTCATGTATAATATCGAAATAGAACACTAGAAGTATATATAATAAATATATACAATATATATATATAATACACTCAGTGAGCCTGGCTGATGAGCAGCAGAACAAAAGGAAATCCACAAAGAGACAAGATAGAGAGAGAGACTGGGGAGAAGAGGGCATATCTAAGTCTGGCCCCATGCGGAGCAGAGCTAAAGAGGTGAAGGGAGGGTGAGACAGAGAGCTTCTGCGTCCTCCCAACCAGATTACAAAAACAATGGTGGAGTCTAAGACGAGAAACAAAGACAATCCGGTTTGGCCCGTAACCCAATAACCACATTCGGTGGGAAGCACAGTGTTACTGTTCTCACACTGTGCACTTTCTTTCTTTAACTTTGTGAACGTTCTACCTCTTTATCTGTTGTTTTCATTGCTAAAATTATGACATATTTGTAATAGTTGATGTTGAATACAGAAGCGTCAGCCTGGACGCTGACGGGCATGACACTGCCCTCGTATTGAATTCAACAAATGCAATTGCTTCTAAGCCTGTAGGATTTGGTAAGGGTACTGTTCCATCAGGCACTGTAAGCAGAAATATGTATCTTTATCGAAAACAGAAAATAACAAGATATGATCTTGCCCTTGTTGTTGATGCAAGTTTCCTTAAGTTGCAAACAAACTGTGGAGAAGAGATCAGCACAACAACCCAGAACATCGAGATATGGTAACTAGTACTGTCAAGCGATTAAAATATTTAATTGCGATTAATCGCAAAAAAAAATATCCCTTGATTTCGTGATGCTAGCCTTTTAGTGAGATCAGAGAGTGTTGAGAAGGACAATAATAAAATATATTTGGTAAGATGGATATAAGAAGAGAGACCCGCAGTGAATTCAACCCGGTCCACTTGACATCGGGTAGGTGCATGACAGTGGTAGGCCTACCGTAAAACTTCAATAGCCCAGGCATTTATTTGTTTCAATCACTGAACTTTCGAACAAAACTCTTGCTCAGCAAAGATGGGAAACACTGTAACATTTATAATTTTAACCAGTATGAATATTCCTACCGTACGTAGGCCTATACACATTACCAGGCTATCGAATAACGCCCACACACACCCACACACCCACACCCACACACCCACACACACACACACACACACACACACACACACACACACACACGCACACACACACACACACACACACGGTGGCAGAGTGGTAATCGGGAGAGTCGGGAGAATTCCCAGTGGGCCGTTAACGTTTCGGGGCTGTCGGGCTGATTACTGCGGGATAACAATATTGCGTTGATAAAAGTTCCTTGCAGCGCCGTCCGGCAGCCTAAGCTGTGCGCCCGTAACCTCTCACTCACTCAACAGACGCAACACTCACAAACTGTCAACGTCGCAACCAAGTTGATTTTGTCGAGAGGGGAGTAACTGAGTGGCCCCTCCCGTAGTAGTACAGCCCAGGTGGGCCTTGAACTGCGATTGGTCAGAAAGACGTAACAGCTAATGATTACATTGAACTCTCGTGCAGGCTCAAACAGAGTGATTCACAAACCACACACACTTTTAAGGAGTTTTTCACCCGCTCCCTATCCTTGCTTGCCCCAAGTTCTTGCGGGGTGCTTGTTGTTTTGTTTCCAGTGTAGCCAGATCCGGAATGGTGTTGTAGTTTTTCTAATGTGACTAGTTGTTGCTAGACAGCAGGTGAAAAAACGACAACGTTTGCCAAGCCAAAAGAGCATTAATCGCGCGATAAAAAATTAACGCCGTTAATAAAGTGATTATTAAGGTATGCCGGTGACTTGTGATTGCAAACATTATGGACCACCCTGAGCTGGAGTTGAACTGCCCTAGCCTCCAGGGGGAGCCAGCACAGGTGTTGGAACTGGAACTTACCCACATGATCCCTTGATGTGAGCCCCAGCACTACCCTGACCAACCTATTCTGAGAAACTTGCAGTTTGTCTTTTAGGTCCATAGTAAGACCACCATACCATGAGCCAAGGCCGTAATCAAAGCAGCATAAAACCAGTAAATTAGCTAGCAGTCTGAGGCTAACTGCATTAAGGAATGGAGCTTTCCTAGCTAGGAATCTGGATCGGCCATTGACCTTGCTCATGACCTTTGAAGCCATGCTCCCCCCATATAGGTTGCTGTCTAAACAGCATCCTAAATAGTTACTGAGGGCTTGGTAGGAAAGAGCTGCCCACCAAGGCTGATACTGGAAAACTCTTTCTTGTGCAGTCTTGGCTTAGAGCCAAACACTGAATTCAGTTTTGGCCACATGAAGAGATAATTTACTGTCTAATAGCCAGATCCTGATCTTACTGAATTCCTCTTGCAAAATGGCATGCAGCTCAAGCTCATTTATGTTCTCATTGCAGGCGGACTTCATGTCATTGATGTAGTTTAAAAACAGTAATGGCCCCAAGACGCTCCCTTGTGGAACTCCACAAGTTACAAGTTGTACCTTGGATATATGACCTTGGTATTCAGTCTTTTGGGATCTACCCGAGAGGTAGGAAACAAACCATCTTAAGGCGGAATGGGCACATGCCCAAGGCTGACAACTTGTTGTACAGTAGGCTATGATCGACCGTATCAAAGGCGTTCTGTAAGTCAATTAGGATCATGCCACATAGTTTGCCGACATCTGTTTCGCCCCTTATGAAGTCAGTTAGGTACAGTAGACATGAGTCAGTTGAATGTGACTGTCTAGGAAATCTAGGATGCTTATCTAAGACAAAAAGCATTACCAGTTATTGTATTACTCTCTCCATTGATGTAAAAGAGGTAAATAAGAAGGAGGATATAGCCAATCACTTTAACACTTATTTTACCTCAGTTGCCCATAAACTTGTGGAGAAGCTACCACTCAGCCCAAGATTGTACGGGCCTGAACACATTCAGGATTTTTATGCTAAGATAGGTGTGACTCCCAATAGTTTTTTCGGTAGAAAAAAAATCGGTGACAATATTATGGTGTTTTCCCAACAAGTAAACAGTATTTGAGTTCCAGAAAACATGTTTTTGAAGCTGTTTGCTGGAAATAGCTTTTAGGAAAGCACCCACCTTTCCCTTCGGCGGCAGCTCCGGCGGGGTGAGCTGGGCGCCAGAGAAAGGGATTGTACTCCCGGAGCTTAGCTGCAGGGCTAGCGCCGAGTTCCCACCGCCGGAGCTGCTCGTCCGCTGGTCCACAAAATGTTAGCGACACTCTGATTGGAGGGGAGTGGGGAAGTGGGAGGCAATATTCAAATGTGCCCCCTTCCTACGCAGGAGGGGGCGCCGAAACTGCCTCGCTCGTTTGGTAGCTGGAGGCGGGCTGCTTCCAGAAATGCGTATCTCACTCAAAAAATCATGTACAGACTTATTTCAATGTTTGAATGCGTGTGGGAGCACCATCTACCCACAGCAACACCCCAAATCCCAGGAAAAGTGCTGTTTTCATAATATGTCCCCTTTAACCCTTTAAGGCCCCATGCTAAAGGGCCTTTAAAGGGCCTTAACATGCTAAAGGGCCTTAACCAAAGCCACAGGGCTAGATAATATCTCAGTCAGGGTCTTGAAAGATGCAGCTGATCTCATAGCCCCTTTGTTGCTCATATTATTAATCTGTCCTTGGAGCAAGGCACTGTTCCTGATGAAAAAGCCCTAGACGTCTCGTATGTGCCGTCACGCTCCCTGCGACTGGCGTGGACAAGACCAACAATCTCCCCATCGGCATAACTCAAACTCTCCACATGCCCCAACTTATAATGGTTTTCACCTCTTTTGATGCTTTTATCCTCACCTTGGAAAAAAACTAACATTATCAAACTTCTTCACGAAAATGTTTTCTTTGGATGAAAAATTATCATTTAAATCCACAAACAACATATGTGTAATCCGGGGCACATAAAGACTGGGACCAGAAAATAATTACTTTCTCTCCATTGTAACCCATTCATATTTTTCGATCTCTTAGGTCCCATAGGGTCTACCGGAAGGGGCGTGACATCGCCACTCTATGGCCAGAGGACCAGCATCCTTTCTTAACTGGCAAACAAAATAATCTTTCAGTTTAACATGTTCTAGAAAGGTTCATTAATTGACAGTCCCAGGGGTTGACACTAAGGTTTCAAAAGCACTTGCCCATCGGGCAAGTAAAGGTCAGGTTCAATTTGCCCGAAGGTAATGTTCACTTGCCCAAATTATAATCAGAATCGTGAACGGGCCTCTTTTTGCCAGGCACCCGGCCTGGTTTTGGGGGGGCTGAAGTGATTTCAGTCCACCGTTGCAACCTATTAAAGCTATCGCCAAGTTTTATGTAGACCTGCATGATTTTATGCAAATTTACATAACTAAATGTAAGAGGTAGTAGCAAAGATATGTCTTTTTCAACTTTCAAGTTTCTTGTAGCTCTAACTGAATAATCACAATCGCGTTTCTAGTAGTGTTGTCAGTCACGATACTGGATTTTCTAACTTCGACAATATACCTGGAAAAATATCGATATTCTATACCATTTACGATATATGGGTAAAAGTTTTTTTCAGGAAAGAACATACCCAAAGTAAATAGAGTATATATCCACAACTGCAAGGGCGATAATGTCATCTTTGTGCCAAAAGAAAGATTGTTGTGCAAGTGAAATATTCAATGGGGATAATACTTGGTTAAGGTGGATAGAGCCATGGAACACAGCATAAGTGGAAGATAACATTTCCACCTGAAATAATTATCAGTTGGTCGTCATCAGATGGGAGCGCTGTCTTACTATGAGACACAAATAAAGGTAGATATCTTACAATTTTGACACTTGGCACCTCTAGGCAGATTGCTGCATGACATTCGCCATTCAAATTGTAGTGGTTAAAGCATTCTGCATTTTGGTCACTTGCCATAACACTGTCATGTGTTTTATCAAAACACCATCAGTAACATTTAAATTGAGTGTGGACGGCTCTTTTGTTTGTCCGATTTCTTTCAGTGTTCAGTGCCTGTTTGGGAGAAATGCATTTTTTGAAAGTTAAGCCTTTGTTTTTGTTTCATTTGAATATGCCTTTCGTCAACAGTGGTTTGGGGTTTTAAAACTAAAATGAAAGTGCCTTACTACTGGTGAACGACGTTGCAGAACATATATGGTACACTTTTGTGTTGATTGCATGGAAAAGGGAATAACAAGTTACAAATTAATTGGTAAGAGCCTGGTAATATAATGGAAACAAACAAGACTTCCTTTTACAGTACAGTTTCAGCTTACTTACTGGATAAATTGTCATGTTTAACTTAGTAACGTTTCAGAACATATATGTTACAAGTTTGTGTTGATTGCATGGAAAAGGGAATAACCAGTTACAAATTATATGGTAAGAGCCTGGTAATACCATGAAAAAAAAACAAGGCTTTTTACCCAGTATTTAAGAAGATGTACCATGACAAAAGAGGAAAACTGTTCCTGCAAGGGTTGTTACCAGGTAAGTATTGCTGTCATTTTTCAACTTGAATAAAAACAATTCCGTAGATTCAGAGGTAAATCGAATAAACCTTTTATAAATTGGTGTAGCTATGAACAATAACTATACAAGAAAAAGTAATTTATTGGAAAGTACTATGTTAATTTCTAGATAGTATATAATTAAACTTGTGCTGTTACCAACATAAACCTTGGATAACTACAATTGTAACTTGAATTGATGGGTAATAGAAGTGTTGTGTCTAAGAATTGGTTGCCTACTTTCCTAGGAAGTACACAATTATATCTGAGTTATTACTATAACAGTTACAACTACACAGTACTTAGTTGAGTTGATGGGTAATAGTGGAGGTTTTTCTTAGTACTTCAGCTGTAGTTCCTCTGTATTTACCATTCCTATTACCAGTGGTAATTACCCAATAATATCTATGATTTACCATATATTTACCGGGTAAATACTTAGTCATCAGGGGACTGTAAGAGGAAGGGTTATCGATGTGGTTAGTATAAATGGTTTATTTATGTTATTTTTTCTCTTTATTCTAAAAAAATTATAGACTCCTTGCTCTCAAGGTTACCTTCAGCTTCTCGCTGAAGATCAGCTGGGCCTCAAGCCCATTGAAACCCACTTCTAAAGAGTTAACGTGGCGGAAGGCATTTCTCAAAGGAGATGTTTTTGCTTTACTTCCAACCAGATTCACCAAGAGCGAAGAGAGCAAGAACTTAGTTATTAGTTCATATTGGCCGAGGTCACAAATGCACTCAGTCACATTCTCTCTCTCTCTCACACAAACCCACAGACATACACAAAAAAACAAAATCCCTCATCAAAGGCAGAGCCTTTATGCCTCTAGCAATCTCTATAATGTATCTACGCAAACCACTTTGACTTTGTCTTTCAGTTTAACACACAAACACTCAAACACACACACCCTTGAAACACACACACACACACACACACGCACGCAAAGATAAATAGACACATACACATGCAGTGAGAGGAA